>NC_058408.1:79753304-79780122 GCF_002201575.2 Neomonachus schauinslandi
CCTGGGTATTTACCCCAAAGACACAGATGTAGTGAAGAGAAGGGCCACATGCACCCCAATGTTCATAGCAGCAATGTCCGTAATAGCCAAACTGTGGAAAGAGCCGAGATGCCCTTCAACAGATGAATGGATAAAGAAGATGTGGTCCATATATACAATGGATATTACTCAGCCATCAGAAAAGATGAATACCCAACTTTTACATCAACATGGATGGGACTGGAGGAGATTATGCTAAGTGAAATAAGTCAAGCAGAGAAAGTCAATTATCATATGGTTTCACTTATTTGTGGAACATAAGGAATAACATGGAGGACATTAGGAGAAGGAAGGGAAAAATGAAGGGGGGGAATCGGAGGGAGAGATGAACCATGAGAGACTATGGACCTGAGAAACAAACAGGGTTTTAGAGGGGAGGGGGGAGGGGGATTGGTTAGCCCAGTGATGGGTATTAAGGAGGGCACGTACTGCACCGAGCACTGGGTGTTATACGAAAACAATGGATCGTGGATCACCACATCAAAAACCAACGATGTATTGTATGGTGACTAACATAACATAATAAAATTAAAAAAAGAAAGAAAATCTTTGTGAAATCAATGTCACAATTCCACCCAGAAAATCTCAAGTATGGGAATCCAAGTCTAAAATATTTTTCTGTTCATGACACCTATAAAGTTAGACCTCTCGCAGAAATGGTTCTTTCAGGCTTACATTTCAGACAGATATTTACTTGCCCCAGTTTTACTGACATCAGCATATGTCGATTTATGTATTACAAAGAAAAAAATTATCTTTAGACCCAGAATATATAGTAATATTTACGACTGATTTAGCCTCTTTCTTGCTTGGGGTTGAAAATGTAATTGTATATCCATCTCTATTTCACACGGATTTCTCCCAAGGAAGGGTGTATAACGTGTGTGTAGCGGGGGAGGATGGTGAATAGGAACCATAACAGGTTTTTCAGACCGTCACTGGCTAACCAAGCACCTGTGAAGATCGTGAATCTGACCCGTCAAGAATCTCAGCCAGGCTGTGGAGCAGACTGCAGGCTTCCAGAGCCCAGGTGGCATCTGCTTCCTTCCCCATGAGGTGAGAAACACAAGGATAATTTCTCACACACAGGAGGTCCTCAACCAATAGTTACAGAAGATGAGTAAACACAGAAGTGCACGGTTGTCCCTTATTGAATCACTTGGTTTTTTTCCTCCCACTGATAGAATAAAAAACTATTTATTAGCTAATTTCTTGGTTCTTTTGATCTCACTTGAATGGAAAAAGAATGAATGCTGTGAGCATAAACTTTTTTGTCTGCAATCACCTCCAGCATACAAATTTTTGATAATCTACTCCCATTTTCCAGGATGAAAATCTCATAAGCGGCAAGGTACTAAGCTTTTACAAAAATCAGGCTCTAGGTTTGCTAACATTCTGACATTTCTCCATGCTGTGATTCCTCCCTGTTCACAATGAAAGGTTATATCAAGAAAACATGGAGGTTTTATCCTACAGCTGTGAGAGAAAAGGACACCCCCCGCCCAAAAAAAAGAAAAGAAAACACAACACAAAAACAAACACACAAAACCTCCATAGATGGTAAGGGCAGGGAGAAAGATGTGCTCTGGAAGCAAAGGACCCTTTGGCTTCACACTCAGACCCGTTTAGAAGCGTATTTGCTTTCTACCCCAGCACCACTCACTGTGTTTCAATCTCCCTGTTGTTTCCCGTTTCCAGCTCACGAGGCCGATTTTAGGAGCCCTAACTAGCATTTTTAAAATGAATATAATAGAATGAAACAGATCAGAATAAAATAAAGTAAAAATTATCCGAATGCATTACAGAGTAAAAGGAAGTACCGTTTCATGAAACTTGATCTCTTCTTGATCGAAACGTGGAAAATGCCAACCCATCGATTCTGAAGAGCTGCTTCAGAATCGTAACTGCCCCCACCCCCACTGCCCCTCAACCAATGACACGAAATGCTGTACTCCAAGAAAATGACTCTTGACAGAAGGGGTTGCTCCCTGCATGCACTAAATGAGGAGAGGAAATTTATAGGAAAAATGTGTTCTTCTTAAAGTGCTGAGTTTTAGAGATACCCGAGCAACGTGGCTATTCTATTAATGACTTGTCCTGAAATCTCATTACTAATTTTTACATCCAAGGCATTTCCAACTACATAAACACTTGCTCAGCAATTAGGCTACAGCTATTACTTTTAATGGTGCGTGGAGATTATTGGTTTTGGATGCTGTTATCATCTTCGCCAGCTATGGATTTCTTCACATAGATGGATAAGCCAGGACTGCCGCTCTCGGTTGGCAAAGCACTTACGTGCATTTCAGGAGCACAGCGTCCTAAGAGGTCGATCAAAGCTGCATAAAAGGTCATGATGGCGTTCCCCATGTGGATAGTGTCATCCTCCTCCTCTTCTGTATCACTTTCATAGATTTTTTTCAAAAGAAACAGAGAGCAAAGCAAACAGGATAATAAAGTGACATTTCAGATTTGTTACAAACTTCTCGGAGGAAAGGGACCCCTAAGATAGTTCATTCTGCCTCTTCTGCTACTTTTCACGGGTGTGATTAATTTGCACCTTGACATTTTTAAAGGAAAATGACTTTAAAGACCAGACACCAAGAACGCATTTGTGGGAAATTTGATAATAAGAGTCCTTCAAAAGGGAAAAAAGAGGAATTGCTAATTTGATGGATTCTGCTTATTTCTAGGGGCAGGCAAGCTTTGTTTTAACAAAGAAAATAACTAATGAAAAGACTTGATAAGTTTAGACTACTTTTGTAAATAGCATACACTTAGAGAAAGGGTAACAAAGATCTGTCCTGTAAGATAACACAGGTAAGGCACCCAGGACAGTGCTTTGCCCAGAGAAAGTACTTCAGAAATGTGATATCTTTTACTTACCTATCTCTTTACCATCTACTCTACCTCACCCACCCGCTCCCAAATAATCCAACATGTCTCCCTCCCCACCTCTGTGAGAAAACATAAAGGTTCCATTATCTTGCTGATAAGAGACAAATCTAGATGGCCCTGGAAGATCCCATCATTTTTCCTCCCTTGGTAGTTCAGCTGGGCTCAGCAGTCTGCAGGGTGACAGCGAGGCCTTGTTGAAAACATCATCCCGGCATGCAACACTGCTCCCAGGGCCCTCGTGTGCACACCCACTGCTGTGGTACCAGGCCAGAGACCCCTTGATGTATTTTCCACTACTTAGAGAAACTGAGGGCCCCCTAGTCCCTCTATGGCTAATTGACAAACATGTAAGAAGGCCTTGGAGGACCTCCCAGTCTGAAACCATCTTGGTCTTGGCGTGGACGGAACATGTAAGCACAGTCTATGTATGGAAGAATGACGGTTTGCAGAACGGCTCTGCTTGGAAATTTGCCTCCAGTAAGCCCTATATTCTGTCTTTACCAGTGGTATTAATAGGACATTACCTCCACAGATAAAAACTGAGAAGTGACACGCCGGGATTGACTTATGTCTACTGCTGGAATCAAGTATTAGTAATGTATACCATGGACAAATGTAAGGTAGTTACTGCCTGCCCTATCTGCCATGATACCTTAACCAAGCATTTTACTTCTCAGAATGACAATATCCCCTTTTCTGGACTTTAACACCATACTAGTTTAGTTAAGCCCCCCATTCTCTTGCTAAGGTCTTACTTTCTTACTATTATCTTGAAAATTCATTCCAGCTAGCTTCCCACTAAACCCTACTACAATTTCAGAGGCTCACCTGCCATCATTTCTAATAACTCACTTTGCCATAGCCTCCTGGAAAAATTCACAAAATACATCTCCTCCTACAACCTAAACTTCTCCCTGCTAAATCCACCCAATCTTCCTTAGTTTTCTCTTTTCCATTCAACCTACTCCCACAGCAAATTCCATCCATTCTTCCAGGTCTAATTCATTTTATTTTCAAGGGCAGAAATCATGAGCACCAGAAAATTATACTGCAATTGACAGAATGCAAATCATGTTTTATAAATTTCAAGTCAAGGAATATGATTTACTCTTAAATAAAAGTCTAAAAATATTAGACTTACAGTGTTTTACTGGACCCACTAGTTGGTGAGGGACCATCTCGAGAAGGATCCTCGGCTATTTTTATGGCTTCTTCCATGGCTGCGAGCAGACCATTCCCACCTTCACCTCTCAAAGCAGGACCGAAACACTCGGGCCTCCGGATGAGCAACCTCACCACGACGTTAGCGTTCTCTTCCACGCTCTCCCCTAAAATCAAACAAGGAACAAGAGTAAATAAACACTGGTTATGTGGATGTTCTGAGCAAATAAATGTTATACTAATTCATTTATATTTAAAGAAAAATAACTAAAACCAAACAACATAGTTACTAATAAAGCTAAAATTCAATTCAAATCACTAGCTTTATGTACACAAGACATAGTAAGTTTCTTCTTTTATACTTAAAATTTTCAAAGTAAAGCATTATAGAGGCATAAAGTATTCATTTTTGTTAATTCTTTAAAGGAAATGAAGCCATAAGCCCACCTATTATTAGAACCCAATTATAAAAGTCTGTAAGAATTTGTAACTGCCTAAAATTTTTAATTTAATAATAAAGGCAAAGCATCACTATTGAAATACTAGAAATTAAATTATTACTGTGGAAAGAAAGTACTGATTATAAAATATTCAATTTCTTTACTAATATTTACTTCCTTCATGAAAATGCTGGGATATACCATTTTTGATATATCTATTTTTATGCAGTTTTAATCATGACCAAAAAAGACCCCAAGCAATCAGTCCTACCATTACAGAAGACAGCAAATCTGAGAAAGTCAAGGTATCTCTCTCCTTCAACTGGATTCCATCCAATGTCCGGATAACCCTTAGACACCAACATCTGGCAGCTCTGCAGTCCACAACCAGCCAAATATCGAACTACCTACAAAAAAGATGATAAGCAAAAGCGTTATCTTGTGGGTAAGGAGTCATTAGATGCTAACACTACACATGATAAGTGATATCCTCAAAGGTTCATTTAAAATGCATGTGGTTCTGAAGGTTCTTTTTAATCCCATGAGAATCCACATCAACTCCCTGCAGTAAAACCTTAGAGTTAAGAAATATTTACAAATCATAACAAAGTGCTATCGTAATAAAAATATTTATGACTCAACTCTGTGAAAGAAAAATATTCCTAAGTTTCATATTATTTAATTTGAAACTTTTATCTATAAATGTCATGATATTTGGGGTGCCTGTCTGGCTCCATCAGGAAATCATACGGCTCTTGATCTCAAGGTCATGAGATCAAACCCCATATCCAGTGTAGAGCTTACATAAAAACAAAAACAAAACACACAATATAAATGTCACTGGTATTTGATAAACTTCAAAAATGTCAGAACACCTCTGACCCAGTGTAAACCCGGATTCCATCTGAGGTATTGAAAGACCCATCTGAGATACAGTGATATTCCATTTGGAATTTACTTCCAAAATGATATTATCAAATTAATGCAGGGGGGTATATATTTGAGAAAACACATAGAGAAATAGAAAAAACTAAGCTTAGATTCAAATATCCTTGGATTCAAACCCATCCTGCATTACTTACTGGATCATTCCGTGCCATGATTTCATGGTCTATAAAATCTGGGATAGTATTAAGTATCTTTCAGTATCATTGAATTTAACACATAAAGTTTTCTGCTTATCTTTGCCTTTTAAATTATTGTTTTATATGAATGCTCATCCTTTACAGTATTTCATAACTGATCCAGTTTTAAAAGAAATCCCTAAGTTATTATCAATGGTAGATTGTCAGACAAGCAACTTGTCAAGCAAGTTACACCTAGCTCAAGCTAAAACAGCTTTAAAAAGAAATAAGTAACACAGCTAAAAATATTTTGTGCCAACTTTAAGTATAATTTATGTACAATAAACGCATCTATTTAAAGTATAAATTCAAGGCACCTGGGTGGCTCAGTCTTAGGTTAACCATCGGACTCTTGATTTCGGCTCAGGTCATGATCCCAGGGTCACGAGACTGAGCCCCACAAAGGGCTCTGCGCTGAGTGTGGAGGCTGCTTAAGATTTTCTCTCTCTCCCTCTCCCTCTGCCCCTCCTCCCCACCCTGCTTGTGCATGCACATGAACACTCTCTCTCTAAAAAGGAAATAAAAAATTAAAATATAAATTCAGTGAGCTTTGAGAGATTTATACTTCTGTAAAAGCATACCCCAGTCAAGATGCAGAACATTTCCATCACTCCTCAGGCCCCATCCATCCCTCCCTGCATGCGAAGCCCTTAACAATCTTCTTTGTAACACTACAGATTAGCTTGTGTATTCTAAAACATTTATATATGCAATCATCCAGTATGTTTCCTTTTATGCCTGGCTTCTTTCACTCAGAATACTGATTTTGAGATTCATTTACATTGTAGCACATATCAGTACTTCCTTCCTTCTTACTGCATAATAACAGCATTCCACAGCACATGGAAATAGTCCACATTTCCTTATCCATTCATCAGTTGATAGACATTTGAACTGTCCCCAGTTTTTGGCTAAGATGAATAACGTTGTTACCAACATTCATGTACACACATTCCTATTTCAACTGAGTAAGTTTCTACAAGTAGGAAAGCTAGGTATGTGTTTATGACAGATATATGTTAAGAAACTTATTAAGTTAGGGGCGCCTGGGTGGCTCAGCTTATGGTTAAGTGTCCGACTCTTAATCTTGGCTCAGGTCATGATCCCAGGGTTGTGAGATCAAGCCCTGCCTGCATCAGGCTCTGCACTGAGCATGGAGTCTGCTTAAGATTCTCTCTCTCCTCTCCCTCTGCCCCTCCCCCACCACACTCTCTCTCGGGGGGAGAGTGGGCAGGGGGGATTCAAGTTAAATTTGTTAAGAAACTGCCAACCCGCTTTGCAAAATGACTCTACCATTTTTCATCTCAACAGCAATAGATGAAAGTTTCCATTGCTCCACACCCTCCAAAATGTTTGGTATTGTCAACTTTTTAAATATCAGCCATATTTCAGTGTGTAGATTAAAAGATTTTAAAATATATATGAGAGAAAATGCTCCTAAGGGTTAGTCGAAGATGCAAAGCTTTGTGATCCTATCCTGGCAAGTCAGAAGTGTTTGGGAAAGAGTTCACTTTTTCATGCATTCAACAACTGTGCAATGATGATTTATCCAATGCCAGTGTTGTTCTCGAAGACTGGAACAAAGTAGTGAACAACAGAAAAAAAACATGCCCTGAACTCACTGGCCTTATGTTATGATAGGGAGCAGATTTTTAAAAATACTCAAATGTATATTTTATATAAATAACATGGAAATGTGTATTTCTGTATATAATATACAAATATATTTTTTCTACTGTTGGAAAATAAAGCAGCAAAGAAGACAAGACAGGAAATAGAGAAGAGGTTTCAATTTTAAATGGCAGGGACATGAAGAGCTAACAAAAAGGTGACTTGGATCAATGACTGGAAGGACATCAGGAAACGAGCCATAAAGGGAAGAGCAAGCACAAAGTCCCTGAGGCAGGAGCATACCTGGCAAGTTCCCACAAGAGCAAGGGGACCAGTGTGGTTGGAGCAAATAGAAAAGATCAGGAGAACGGCAGGCAATAAGAGGGATACGTGAAATCAGATGGGTTAGAAGCCATTACGATGCCTTTAGCTTTTACTTGAAGTGAGATGGGAAGTCTCTGGAAGAGTTGTGGACACAGGATTAATCCGCTCTTTTTAAGAGGCTCATACTGGCTGCTAAGTAGGGGAGCCAGGAAGGATCAGGAAGACCACTTAGAAGGCAATCACAATGACAACACAGGGGAAATTTATCTATGTTCCAGCAAACATGTATGCAGCCTCAAGTGCTCAGTTAGAGCACAGGGTCTTAGTATGTCAGTGATGCCTTGCATTGGAATATATGTCTACACGATACAAAATGTATTTTTAAATGTTAAAACAACCTCTGAAATAATTGAAACTGTATGACTAAAGCAAAAGTAACAACAAATACCATGAAAGGACAGAAGCCCACAGGATAGAAACTTCCCTTTCCAGAGAAAAATGTATGTGATCAGAGGAAACACTTGATCTCAACTTTCTTGTTCTTGGTAATTTACAATTATATGTTCTATGTAATATATGTAACATGTTTATAATATACTATATATTATAATTGTGTCAATATGATTATAACTCTATTATGGTTATACTTCAGTAATCTTGAGAAACAACTAGCATAACTCACACAAACACAAGGGGCGAGGATGTTGCTTACCTTTTCCAAATCTGGCTCACGCAGAGCTAAGGCCAGTTCATTATTATCCATCACCGAGGCAGCTGCCACATCCAGTGGTGTTGAACCTCTCATAGCTGGTGAGGCTGTTAATTCAAATGAAGATGAGACAAAACCTGGATTGTGCTACAACTACGAATTCCATATAAAAACACACTGTCCCTTAAAATTTCATTTCTAAATACAACACATACTGCATTAATCTAAAATTACCTTGCATTAAAGTTTAAAATTTAACATAGTATGTATATTCTTTTTATCTTAAAGATTAAATAAAAGCCATAATTTACTTACCAAGACCAACACTGCTGTTCTCCAATAAATAGCTGAGATGATCAAACATAGCTTTTTGATTCTGCCTACTTATACGACAGAAGTAACAAAGGAAACGGCAACAGTTGGCCACCATCTTGGGAAAAGTGATTTCCTACATAAAGAGCATTTAGTTAGCTGTGAGAGCAAATGGTCTTCAGAAAATTGAGTTCAGAAGTTGAGGTCCAATCACGTTGTCAATCCATGTGGGCCCATGTCTGCCAAGTTTCAGATTTATCTAAAGACTTCAAACTGTCTAGACTTCAACTCACCTACTCCTCGAGCCACTGAAAATCAAAGCCAACACTAATTTAGAAACCTCATTACCATCAAGGGGGTGATCTGGAACTAATCCACAGCCCTAAATCTATAGGTGGCATAAACCTGATTTAGCAATCAGGCAGACTCGGTTGTGATTCCTGACTAACACTATGAGCTGTGCTTCCTTAGGAGACTATTTAGTCTCATTGAATCAGTTCTGTAAAAGTGGAATAAAAAGGATAATAATACTTAATTTAGGTAAGAGAGGAAAAGTTCAATGAGACCTTTTGTGAAAAATACCCTATTTCCTCCTTGAAACCATATTAGGGCATTCCTATCATAAGTGTTGTTGTTTTTAATATTCTAGGAGTCACACCTTCCCTAATTTGCACATGATTCATCTGCTATGATGAACACCCTGACCAGAAGGCCTGCATGCTAGACCCCATCAAATACATCTCCCTTAAGCACCTAATCTTGTTCTAGTATACCCCAGATAATCCCTGGAGTCTCTCCTTAACAGAATATTTTATAAATATCTTTGAGTCTGTCTAACTGGTGAACTGAACATGAGAAATATGAACTGTTCCCTATTTTGAAAAATACATCTTAAAATTTCAAAAAATAGTGCAATATATTTTATAAATCATAGATCATAAAGTTATACTGATTCATATGAAATTGTTATATTACTCTATTCACTTGGTCTTGAAGGTTTGAAAGTTTGAAAGGTTTCACTTCATCTTAACTTTGAATCACTTAAAAAATTCACTTTATAGTCTTAAAACAAATACTCCAGGACATCATCTTCAAATTTTGGCCTGGATCAGCAATTTAGCAGAACCAACTGCCATCTAAATCAAGGGGAATGGCTGGGTCTGAAAAACATGTTTGTGTTTTGGACTTTCAATGTGATGGGCATTACTTTATAATTAAAAATTTAAAAAACAGTAAAGTATTAACATTTAAAGTTTCTAACTAACCACTAAATAGGAAAAGTTTAGGAGGCCGCAAATTACACAGCATAAGAGAGAAATTGTTATCAATATCAAAGGAAAAAATAACTAGTAGCATATCTAATTCTCAATCTATAAGGTTTGCTGTGTTTTGTTTTGTTTTTGCAAAAGGTGTTCTTTAAAAAACAGTCCTCCTAAGAGGATTTAAGAAACCCTCATTAAGAATATGCAGTGTATGTACTCTAGGAGTTACATTCATTGGCATTTTAATAATCAAGGGTTATCCTTTACCTTGGACTCTCCACCTCCAAGGACATTCACCATGACCTCCATCACTGTCTCGTGCATCCCAAGTGCCCTCATGAGATTAGGGTGCTGGTAAAACACTTTATTATTCATGATATCCCTAGAAAGGACAATATAGGTTTGGGGGGTGAGAAGCACAGAGGGCAGAGAAAATTTTAAGTAAAAATTTATCTGACATCCTGATAACTATTTTGGAAATAATTACTGGCATGAACAGAAAAGTAAGCGCAATCATGATGAAAGTTAATAAAAGCAAAAGTTAATAAGCACAACTAATTGAGTTTCCCTCAAAAAATACTGACAGCCTCTCAAAAATAGTATACAAGTTATCTACTCTTTTCAGATACAAGAAATGTACTAAATATGTAAACATTCATCTATATGAAATATATTTTTGGACACTTATCATTCCTAATTTTATGTATATCCAAACATCTGTTCATTCTTTTTTAGTGCAGAAATATGAATCACTGTTATACCATGTTCTATGAAAATTCCTATATAAATTACTGATATATAAGTATCTACTTTTCATGTAGGATACTTTTAGTACTACCTTCAGTATTTGCATGTTTAATAACAGTAGTGTTATTTCTTACTACATTTGTGTTATCTTTCCAGAGAACTGCTTATAAAGGATTTATATTCTCAAAGAGAAACTGAATACACATCAAGTCCAGGTACAAATAATACAACAAATTGAAGTTGACATTTGATTTGAAAAACCAGCAGCAGATGATACCCAAAATGTTTCATATTATCATTATTTCATTACATGTTATTATGCTATGTATGTAAAGGTATTCCTAAGGATATTAATGCTCAGTAGTCATTAAAAATAAAGAACTCTGCTGATTTTTATTTGAACATAAATCAAATCAATACAGGAGGTTTTTTTTTTTCTACAAAACACCTCCTGTCACAGCTCTAACAAGAAAATTTTAGAATGCACAGCCTACAAGAAAACGAGCTTTCCCTGCAGATCTCATCTCCTTAGTTGACTCACCTCTCCATTTGGTCATATGCTAACTTTTAGTTACTCCACGTATATCAAGACAGTGAAACAGTAGAATTCTGTATAATGATTCTCTTCTTCTTTTTTTTAGTTTTAGTTTTTCGCTTTTAATTGAGTTTAGTTTTGCCTTAATGACAAGAGTTTATAGAAAGCACAACTCAAAAAAATGACATGGGGGCCGAGGACTAAAATAGGTCTGATCTATTTTGTGCAAGAACAAGTGGAGTAAAGAAAGGCCTCCTTTTCCCTCACATAAGACAGCAACATATTTAGTAGGAGAACCTTCAATTTTCAAACCGCAGTTGTAATCACAGGATTTGTTCTTTCGTTATTTCAAATCCTTTTGTATGACCCAACTTTGGACAATATTGTACTGAAAAAGTCTTGTTTGCCTTTCATTATAGGTAAATTAAGTGGATTTATAATTCTACCACTTGGTAGGCAGGTTGTCATTTATTGAATGTGTCTTTTGAGAAATATTTCTAATACCACAAAAACATAACTTTTTGTTTTATAATCATTTTGAGTTTTATCACTACTGAGTGATTTATGTGTTAACAGCACATACTACTGTTACATGTTCATTTAAGAAGAAAGTGCCCTGTATTTCCTGGAAGGCTTCCTTTCTCATGTGGTTAATGAAGATCACTCATGTGAAGCCCTTTTCGGTTAGACTGAAGTACTAATATGCAAAAAAAAAAAAAAAAAAATATTCACGCTTATAAAATTATAAAGACCACCAAATTTGCTTTTGTTTTTTTAAGCTTTTCTGTGCTTTTGTTCCGTTAGTATATTTATTTTTAGTGTGCAATAACAATTTTGGAATATAACCTTCAGGCTTATTTTAATGACGGCAAACACTTGATAGGTCTAAGGGCAAAACATAGTATTGTGTTCTGAATGTACATAAATAATACTACACAGACTGAGTCTTTCTATACTATTATTTTTTACCCACAGGATTATTTTTTAGATCAAAGAAAACAGTGGTTATTCTATTCCATTAGTTTTTTGAAGAACCAACTCTAGGTTTCTTAAAACTTTTTACTGTTTCTTTACATCCTTTTTTATCCATGTCAGTAGTTACTTTCATTCTCTTTCTTTCATTCTCTCTTCTTTATCTAATACTTATGTAACTAGATAAGCTTTTTTGGTAGAATATTTGTATTCTATCTTACTTTTCAACATTCTACATTTGATTTCTACATCCTTATGTTTCGGTATTTTTTTCTTGCAGACATCATAAGGCTTAATTTAAGCTTCTACTCTTCTTCTATTTCTATAATCCCAAACTACGCAAGCTCATGAATGATTCCCAGATTTATGCATATATGCGCCAATAATGCACTCACTAAAACTTCTGCTTCCCATTCTTTCTCTCTGAATTCCATTATCTTTTATCTAATGTGAAGCCTTTAGAAGGTCTTTCAATGGACTGTAAGTAAATATTCTGAAATACCTTTGTTTTGCCATCACTCTTAAAATATGGGATATAAATCCTCATCTCCAAATCTCCATGAAGCACAAGGTCATGGTGTGGCACTCTCAGTTGAGTAACACATTCTAAATTGATGGTTATTTTCCATCAGAATTTGTGAGTGTGGTATTCCATTGAGTAATGATCTCTAGTTTTGCCGTTGAGAATTCCATATACTGTCGGGGGGTTTTTTGTAAGTATTCTGGCTTTTCTTTCAACTTGCTTTGAAAATAGTCTATTCGGGCGCCTAGGTGGCTCAGTTAAGCGTCTGCCTTCAGCTCAGGTCATGATCTCAGGGTCCTGGGATTGAGCCCCGCATCAGGCTCCCTGCCCAGCAGGGAGCCTGCTTCTCTCTCTCCCTCTGCCTACTTGTGATTCCACTCTCTCTGTCTGTGTCAAATAAATAAATAAAATCTTTAAAAAAAAAAAAGAAAGAAAATAGTCTATTCATCACTGGTTTTATGGCAGTTTCATAGCCTATGCAGGTGAAGATGTGGAGCTACCTGTGCTTTGGGATAATCTGTGAATTCATGCTCTTCACTGATTCTGAAAATCTCAAGCCAATAGCTCTTGAAATATTCCCATTCCATAAATCATCTATTCTGTCTTTTCCAGAAATCCTGTTTACTGTAAACTGGACCTTCTTATACTCTCCCTTAGGTCTCGTAACTGCTCTTTCGAATTTCCTTATCTTTACCTCTCAGGGCTACAGTACTAAGTAATTTTCTCAGATCTATGATCCAACTCACTAATTTTCTCTTCAGCTTATCCAATTTAATTAATTTACTGTTTTTAAATGTCATTTATTATATTTTTCATTTCTAGAAACTCTATTTGGAGCTTTTTCAGATCTTTGTGGACTTCTCTCCACATCTTATTTTTGGAGAATTGATTTATTCCTTTGTATTCCTAACCATTTTAAATATAGTAACTTATGTTCTCTTTCTGGCACTGTATTATCCGAAGTTCTTGAAACAGGTGTTCTGACCCCACTATTATTGTATCTGTAGACCCTTGCTTATGGAGGATTTTTCCTTATGTGCTTGGTAATTTTGATTGTAAGCTAACCATTGGTAGTATTTAGTTTTTTCCTGCAAGGTTTCACGGTGACTTAAATTGAGAAAGTATACCTCTGGGGCCAGCTGTTACATTCTCGGTTTGGGAATCCTTAGACCACATATGAGATATAAACGTTAATCCCCAAATTCACATAGGAAGCACACCTATGGTGTTGAATTGTCAGAAGAATTGCGTTGTTTTCCCCATTCTTTTTTCAAGGCCCAGTGGATATAGACAAAATACCTTATTATTTTCTGCTGGTGAGTGTTGGTCTCTGCATGGATTTTAATGTGTTTTTATTAATCTGTATTTTTACATATGATTGTACATTACTGAAAAATTATTCCTAAAAACCTCTAAAATATGTGCTGCATATCATAGCCACCTTAGCATCTAGTTGTAAAATTAGTCACATTTTCCTGTTGAGCAACTTTCTTTTTTTTTTTTTTTTTTTTAAAGATTTTATTCATTTACTTGACAGAGAGAGGCAGCGAGAGAGGGAACACAAGCAGTGGGAGTTGGAGAGAGAGAAGCAGGCCTCCCGCGGAGCAGGGAGCCTGATGCGGGGCTCGATCCCAGGACCCTGGGACCATGAACTGAGCCGAAGGCAGACACTTAACGACTGAGCCACCCAGGCGCCCCTGAGCAACTTTCTATTTAGCTTAAAAACATGTCTAGAAAAGCAACAATCTCATTTAATAATCATATACAGAAATACCTCACAAATATGGCAGATTTGGATCCAGCTCACAGCAATAAAGCAAATATTGCAATAACGCAAATCAATAAATTTTTTTGGTTTTCCAATACATATAGAAGTTATGTTTACAATACACTATAGTCTATGAAGAGTGTAATAGTATTATGTTTTAAAAATCAATGTATATACCTAAATTAAAAAATACTTTACTACTAAAAATGCTAACCATCTCCTGAACTTTCAATGAGTTGTAATCATTGATCACAGGTCACCATAACAATTATGATATAATAAAAAATTGGAAATAACTGTGAGAATTGCCGTCATGTGACACAGAGAGACACAAAGTGAGCAAACGCCATTAAAAAAATGGTGCCAATAGACTTGCTCAATGCAAGGTAGTCACAAACCTTCAATTTGTAAAAACACACTATCTGTGAAGTGCAATAAAGCAAGGCACAATAAAATGAGGCATGCCTGTAATCAAAATAGTGGATTTGTATTAATATACCTACTGTGCAACTACTGGGATAAACAAGTAAAAAGAAGACATTTATAAGACAAAGGTTGTAATAGTTAAATAAATTACCCTAATCCACGAATCATAAGCTTCTCTTCTTCTTTGCCCATTCTTACACTCAGCAGAGAACGAATCTGACCAAGAGATGCCAGCAAGTTGATGGTATCCTCCACGGAGACACCATTTATAGTGTAGGTCTTTGGCAGAGCCCGGACCAGACCCCCAATGCCATCATACTGTCGATGGAGCAACACAAACATGGCCCTCACCAATTCAGGGTCTTCAATGACAGACTCTTGCGCCCATCGGACCATGGTCTCAGAAATCAACTGCTGAAGAGTGGCTGCAAAGTCATTATGGATTTTTTTTTAAAGGAAAATAGTAAGAGAAGACAAATTAGTTGGGCATTTCAACTGTACCTCTCATAGTCCCAAACTAATATCTATATTTGTACCAGAATTGAAAAGGCTAGGGATATTCTTTGAGGAAAATAAACTTCACTTAAACATTTTATATATATGTCAGTAAAAATGAGTTATGAACATGCAAGGATAAAAATACACAAGCTTTTCCTTAAAAACTCCTCTTATTAAGAAATTTAAGCTGTTCAGAATTATACCTACTTTTTGAAAACTGCTGTTGGCAATCCATAGGGCAATCAATAGGAGTTGTCCTAATACTTTTACTTTCATTTTCTTAGTTCCATTATTTTCCTCCCAGATCTGACATCATATATCCTTATAAAGTCAGTCATGGGCATCCAAGGAATTATCTATTTTTCTCTCTCCTCATTTGAGCCATTTGCAAAAGTGATGTCATATAATTATATTTTTACTATAATTTGGATCCTTAATTGTCACTTAAAATGTTTTGATTGTGAAGCTGTATTAAAGCGAAAAACTATTCTATACATAGAAGACTACTTGCAATGTGACATGCAGTGTAGTACACATAAAAGCAACAGAATTTCCAAACCTCCTGAAATAAACAGCAAAATTATGAAAGCTAAGTAGGGTTGAAGTGATCAAGACACAAATAATGAAGTACTAATTCCTAACCCTGTCAGATTTTCAAAAGAAGCTGTTTTACCTGCTTTAATCTATACATTATTTAAGGACAAACAAAAACTACCAATTTTAACCGAATCCAAAATGCAGATAAAATGCCAGTATACTTCCACACGCCTCAAAACCACGTTGACATTTTTAATAGGTCAAAATCATAAACCTGATAATAACAAAAAGTGGTTCATAAGAAACCTTGAACTCTCATTTTGAAGAAGACTTGATTCAAATAAATTTGGTTGTGATACTAAAGAATAAATTTAGAGTTCATTGTATGGATAAAAGGTTCCCTTTTTAAGTTAGCACCAAAAAAAAAAAAAAAAAAAACCTAAAATTTTTTATGAGTTCATTTTTCTTCTTTCGTAAAAACTGTTCCTAAACCAGTGCTGCATCATAGAATGAATGGGGACTGCGATGTGAGGTAATAAGTAAGATGGATCTCACCAACCTACTACTTGAACCCCTTCTGGATGAGTGTTGTGTCTGAGACTCATTGGCCCAGTGTCCTTATTTGCAGAGTATCAGCTGTTACTCTTCAGTTAAGTAGGATAAAAATGAACCAGAAATGCACAACGGTTTAGAAAATATCTCAGAACCAAAATGTAGTTACAGATACTACTTAAACTTTAAGAAAAGTTTAACTTGGTACAAGAATATTTGCAAGTCAATAGCATAATAGATAGGAAAGCTAAATTACTCCCTTTGTACTTTCTCTTGATAGTGTCTGATCAAACACCTAAATTTGTAGCCCTCTAGGGAGCCCATCCACCCTTATAAATACTGCTACCTCTCAATCTTTTCCTACAAACAAAGTTTGATGCTGCTGTCTACTTCTGACAGCCACAGGCATCTACTTAAGAATCTGATTCTTGGAAGCTTCCAACTCAGTTTTCTCACTGGCTCATCTAGTCTGATGTTACTTCAAAGGACGAATAAATGTCAGCAGAGTCGCTTTGCCAGTGCCCTTCCATACTGCTTACAGGATTTCTTGGAGTCACTCTCAACTGGTTTTTCAGCTTGTTTCTTCTTCAGGTATGTCACCTTTTCTACAAGGGACAGCAGGCGGCCCCTAATTGTTAAGTCACTGTTTCCATCCAAAGACCCATCTTCATCCAGCTCAATTCCTAGCAACAGAAAAGCAAAGAGAACGAAGAAAAGAAAAATGCATTTGAAAAAAATATGTTTAGGAGAAATAATGCTCTGGTTTTGCAACTTTTTCCATTCATAGCTTAATGCAACCCTGCCATGTCCAAAACATTTGACAGCATTGAATTAAACACTCCTGCTCACTAGCACATGGGTAAAATCCATTCACTGGCCTTTTGTCTTCCTTTCTCTTTTTCTCCTATTCCAATGGGCCCAGGGCTATTAGTAGCCAATACAAAATACAAAACTGTGCAGACAGCAAAAAGATGCTCTTAGGAGTCAAGATCAATTCTGGTATTTGGTCTGACCCTTAGGCTGACCCTGAGGCATGTCTGACTTTAGGGGCTATCTGCCTAGACCTACAGTTTTACCCTGCAAAAAACCTCCTAGGCTTTCAGCCTCCTCATTTGCCTCTAATAATCACAGTGGCATTTTAATAAATTGAGAGAAGAGAGAGCAGGCATAATTACGCATCCTAATTCAGGGAACACTTTATGTCTGAAGCAGTAATGCTACCATTTCAGAGTGCCCCTTTATTTATAATAGATAATACAACTTTCTGGCACTCGTTTAGTAGCTCTTTATTCATAAGCTGAATTAATATGCAAGGTGATGGTTATATTCTCTTCATTAAAATAAAATAAAAATAATGCAACTGGTGCTACACATCACTTAAGAAATGGCTAATTCATTTTCTTTCACTGGAACACTTTGTCCACATCACGGCTTAAAGGGAAAAGAACCACAGATTCAGAACATCAAATAAATTCCATTTTAAAAGTTCTTAGAGTAAAAGGAGGGGAAAGCTCCCTTAATAGATTTGGGCTACTGACATAAACTTAATGAAGGATTTCCTTAGGCATTAATTAATTTCAAAAGATACATGCTGCATTTCCTAGGGCAATACTAAAAAGTGCCCCACAACTGGTTTAAATTCAGCTATTTGTGATCAATTGTCTTTAGACTAAATCAATCTAATATTCATCTCTCTGCCAAAGCATCTGGTTACATGTCTCCATTCCCCCTTCCTATTCTCTGCCACTGAGGAGAAGAGAGAAAAGAAATAAAATTTTGGTTATCTCCTACTTGGTCTTAAAGCCTTTCTGATATCTCTACCTGTCATGATTTTCCACATAGGGTCAGTTAACCATTTTTGCAATAATAAATATTCTTACATGAACTCCTACCAGGCATCATGTATATTTATGAACCTATTTACATATATATTAACTTTTGTACCAGTATATGTGTATGAAAAATATACATTTAACAACTAAACAATATTATGAAAACAGTTCAAAACAAAAAAAGAAGTTTGACAAGGAAATAGTAACCATTAAAATGAACAAAGAGAAATCCTAGAGTTGAAAAATACAATAGCTGAACAATGCAACTGAGAGTTTCAAAAATAGACTTAACCATGCAGAAGAAAGAATCAACAACTTGAAGAATAGGTCAATGAAAATCATTCACTCTGAAGAAAGCCTGTAAGATTTATGGGACACAATGGAAAGATTCCCACAATATTCAGGATATGGGAATTCCAGAAGGTGACAAGAAAGAAAAAGGGACAGAAAGTATATTTAAAGTAATAATGGCTGAAAACTTCCCAAACCTGGGGAGAGAAATGGACATGCAGATCGATGAGGCCCCAAAGACCCAAAATGTATTGAACTCGAATAGGGCTACACTGAGACACATTATGATTAAATTGTCAAAAGGCAAAGGCAAAGAAGGAATTTTGAAAAGGAGCAAGAGGAAAGAGAGAAGTTACACAAAAGGGAACACCCATAAGATTATTGGCAGATTTCTCATCAGAAACTTTTCAAGACAGGAGAGAATGGGATCACATATTCAAAATATTGAAAGAAAGTAACTACTCACCAAGAATTCTATACCCAGTCAAGCTGTCCTTCAGAAAAGGGAGGGGGGATAGAGACTTTCCCCAACAAACAAAAGCTTCCTCAAAGGTCATTACTACCAGATCTGTCTTACAAGGAATGCTAGAGGAAGTTCTTTGAATGGAAGTCAAAGAACAATAATTAACATTGTAAAAACACAAAAAAGTAGTATAAATCTCACTGGTAATGATAAACATATAATCAAAGTTAGATTCTGCAATATGGTAATAGTGGTGCATAACTCACAACTCTAGTTTAAATTTTTTTTTTAATGAATTAAAATAGGTTGTTATAACTTGAAGATATTGTATGTAAACCTTACGGTACCCACAGGGAAAATCTTGTAGTAATTATACAAAAGAACACAATAAAGAAGTCAAAGCATACTCATAACAAATATATCAACACATACATACATGAAATACAGAAGGATATGAAACAAGGAAAAACAGATCTACAAAATAAAACAAAAAAATTAACAAAATAGCAATAGTAAGTACTTACCTATCAATTACTTTAAGTATAAATGGATAGAATTCTCCAACCAAAAGACACAGAATGGTTGAATAAAAAAACAAGATCTAACCATATGCTGCCCCTAAGAGATTCACATTAGCCTTAAAGACACACAAAGACTAAGCAAAGGGATGAAAAATGACATTTCAAGCAAGTGGTAATCAAACAAAACAAAACAACAAGAAAACAGGGGAAGCTGTACTTACATCAGACAAAATAGACTTTAAATATGGCAAAAAGAGACAAAGAAGGTCAGTATATAATGATAAAGGGGTCAATATATCAAGAAGATATAATAATTATAAATATTTTTACACCCAATACTAGAGTACCTAAACATATAAAGCAAAAACTAAAAAAACTAAAAGGGGAAATAAGGAGTAATACAGTAATAATTGGGGGACTTTTGTATCCCACTCTTAACAATGGATAGATCATATAGGAGAGAATCAATAAGGAAAGAGTGGATTTTAACAACATTGTAGACCAAATGGACCTAACAGACATATACAAAAACATTCTATCAAGCGACAGCAGAATAGACATTCTTCTCAAGAGCACATGGAACATTTTCTAGGATAGAATATGTGTTAAGCCATAAAACAACTCTTAGCAAATTCAAGAGGGTTGAAATTATACCAGTAATCTTCTCTGACCACAATGGCATGAAACTAGAAATCAATGACAAGGGGGAAAACTGGAAAATTCATGAACACAGAGAAATTAAACAACACTCTCTTTAACAACCAATGAATCCAAGAAGAAATTTAAGGGGTAATAAAAGAAAGAATTTATTGAGACAAACAAAACTGGAAATACAACATACCAGAATTAATGGGTGCAGCTAAAGCACTTCTAAGAGGGAAGTTCATAGCAATAAATGCCTACATGAAGAAGAAAGATCTCAAATAAACGACCTAACTCTACACCTTAAGGAACTAGAAAAAGAAGAACTAACAGAGCCTGAAGGTAGTAGAAGAAAGATTAGAGCAGAAATTATTGAAATAGAAATCAAAAAACCATAGAAAAGATTAACCAAACTAAGTCCCTGAAAAAAATAAAAAATAAAATTGACAAACCCTTAGCTAGCCTAGCCAAAGGAAATAAAAACAGTACTCAAATCAACAACATTATAAATGAAAAAGGAGACATTATAAGTGAAAAAATTAAAAAGATACCCCAGAAATTCAAAGACCTGTAAAACAGTACTACGAACATTATCAGTGAACAAAGTGGACAAGCTAGAAGAAATGGAAAAGTTCTTAGAAACATACAACTTACCAAGGAAGAAATGGAAAATCTGAATAGGCCCATTAATCGTAAGGAGAGTACATCAGTAATCAAAACCTCACAATGAAGCAAAGCTTTACTGGTGAATTTTACTAAACATTTAAAGAATTACACCAATTCTTCTCAAACTCTTCCAAAAAAAAAACGAAAGAGGAGGAAACACTCTCAAAATCACTTTACTAGGACAGCATTATCCCAATACCAAAAATGCAAAAGGACACTACCAGAAAAGAAAATCACAGGCCACTATCCCTGATGAACACAGATGCAAAATTTCTCAATAAAATACCAGCAAACTGAATTCAACAGCATATTAAAAGGATCATTTATCATGATCAAGCGAGATTTATCACTGGGATGCTAGGATGGTCCAACATATGCAAGACAATCAATGTGACACACCACAATAACAGAATGAATGAAAAGAATCATATGATCATCATATGATCATCTCACTAGGCACTAGAAGTAAAATGGTCTCTATCTGCAGGCAACATGATTTTATACATAGAAAATCCTAAAGACTCAACCAAAAAACTGTTAAACCTAATCAATGAATCCAATAAACTTGCAAGACATGAAATTAACATACAACAATATAAAGTGTTTTAATAAACTAAAATGAAATTTCTGAAAAAGAAATTAAGAAATCAATCTCATTTACAATAGCATCAAGAAAAATAAAATTCTTAGGAATAAGTTTAATGAAGGAGGTGAGAGATCTCTATCTTAAAAATTACAAAAGATTGGTGAAAAGAAAAGAAGAGGATACAAATACATGGAAAGGCATCTTAAAATGGTAATATTATCAAAAGCTATCTAAAGATTCAATGCAATCCCTAACAAGATTCCAATGGCATTTTTTATAGAAGTAGGAAAAAAACCTTCCCAAAATTTATATGAAATCACAAAATCTCCCTAATAGCCAAAGAAATCCTGAGAAAGAAGAATAAAGCAAGAAGTATCACACTTCCTGGTTTCAAGCTAAGCTATTAAAGCTATAGTCATCAAACAGCATGGTACTGACATAAAAATGGACAAAGAGATAAATGGAAAAGAATTGAGAGCCCAGAAATAAACCCAAGCATGTATGGTCTACTAAGAGTTGACAAGGGAGCCAAGAATACCCAACAGAGAAAAGGTAGTCTTCAATAAACAGGGCTGGGATAATTGGATATTCACATTTAAAAGAATGAAACTGGACCATATCTTAACCACTCATAAAAATTAACTAGAAATAGAGGAAAGACTTAAATGTATGACCTGATACCATGAAACTCCTAGAAAAAAATGTAAAAATAAAGCTCCTTGATATGGATTTTGGTAATAATTTTTTGGATATGACACCTAAACTACAAGTAACAATAGCAAAAATAAACATATGGGACTACATCAAACTAAACGGTTTCCATAAAAACCAAAAGAAACCACTAACAAAGTGAAAAGACAAGCTACAGAATGGGAAAAAAATGTATGTAAGCTATATATCTGATAAGGAATTAATATCCAAAACATAAAAAGGGCTCCTATAACTCAAAAGCAAAAAACAAACAAAACAGTATAGAGGATCCTCAAAAAATTTTAAAAATAGAGGTGCTGGGGTGGCTCAGTTGTTAAGTGTCTGCCTTCGGCTCAGGTCATGATCCCAGGATCCTGGGATCGAGCACCGCATCAGGCTCCCTGCTCAGCAGGGAACCTGCTTCTCCCTCTCCCACTCCCCCTGGTTGTATTCCCTCTCTCACTGTCTCTCTCTGTCAAATAAATAAATAAAATCTAAAAAAAAATTTAAAAATAGAATTACCATATGATCCAGTAATTCACTTCTGGGAATATATCCAAAGGAAATGAAAACACTTACTTGAAAAAAGTATCTGCACCGCCATGTTCACAGCAGCATTATTTATGATAGCCAAGATATGGAAACAACTTAAGTGTCCATTGACAAATGAATGGATAAAGAAGTTGTGGTATATACATACAATGGAATATTATTTAGCCAAAAAACAAGGAAATCCAACCATCTGTGACAACATGGGCAGAACTTGAAGGCATTATGCTAAGAGAAGTCAGACAGAGAAAAGAGAAATACCATGTGATCTCACTTATATGTGGAAACTAAAAACAAACAACAAACTCAGAGAAAAAGAGATCATACTTCTTATTAGAAGTGGGGAGTAGGGAGAGAGGAATTCAAGGAAAGTGGTCAAAAGTTACAATCTTTAAATAAGTACTAGGGATGCAGCACACAGCATGATGAGTGTAGCTTACGCTGCTATACAATATACAGGAAAGTTCTTTTTCAGAGGGTAAATCCTAAGAGTATTTGTCATAAGGAAAAACAAATTTGCCCTTATTTGTTCTTTCTTTTCTTTTTATTGCATCTATATAAGAAGATGGATGTTAGCCAAACCTATTATGGTAATCATTTCAAAATGTAGGTAAATAAAACCATCACAAAGTACATCCTAAACTTATACAGTGGTATATGTCAATTATTTCTTAATACAATTATTTCTCAATAAATAAACAAGTAAATAAATAAATATATAACACATCTAATAAGAGTTGTTAAGTCAAGAAAAGTTTACCACAATGTGTCATCAAATCTTCATGAAAATCTAAGAGTTGGTCACGGATTTCTTCAGGACATGGACATTCACTTTTGTCATCCTTAAAATTGAGAAGCATATTGATCTGAAAGTTTGGAAAAACAAGGAGAACAAGAGAAAAAGAACAGTGAATTCAGGAATGACAGCAAAAAAATCATATTTTTGAGTATTGAGTTCAAACCTTTGAGTATTCATAAATTGATGCCCAACATATGAAAAATCATTATCACTCAATACAATGAATACCAAAAAATAAATAAAACTATTCAAAGCTTAGCTTGCTGCAAAACAGTCACATAATTTGCTTCCTTTTTCTCAATTCCAGAGTATCTTAGACCCTTGCATGCTTAGTGTTCTTACATCAACTAAAATCTAAATATTACTTTAAAAATATTTTATTATGCTTCTCCTAGATTTCCATTTTTTTCTTGCTAATTTCTAAACTTCATGGAGTATTTTCTTTTATTTATTTTTTTAAGATTTTATTTATTTATTTGACAGAGAGAGAGAGATAGCGAGAACAAGAACACAAGCAGGGGGAGGGGGAGAAGGAGAAGCAGGCTTCCTGCCGAGCAGGGAGCCCAATGTGGGACTTGATCCCAGGACCCTGGGATCATGACCTGAGCCGAAGGCAGATGCTTAACGACTGAGCCACCCAGGCGCCCTTCATGGAGTATTTTAAAGAATACCTTTTGAGAAGGATATACAGCAAAGATGAAGAAAAATCCAAATAGAAAATATAATAGATAGCTATGGTTTTAGTAACATTAATGGTTCAATTAAATAACTTCGAGAAACTATCCTCCATTTGTTTTAGCTTTACACAAAAATACTACATTTATGAATGAAGAATGTTGCTGTTTCATAATTTCCTCGGAGGAAACAATTTTAAGTTTGCTTTTTAGAGTTTTTTACATGAGATTCTTGTTTAACTTTTATTTTGCGATAACTACACGCATATGCTATAAGATATAATCAAAGAGATACCATATACCCTTTACCCAATTCCCCCTGGGAATGGTAACATCTTACAAAACAGCAGTACAATATCACAGTCAGAACCCCAACACTGATAGTCAAAACAGAACAATTTCATCACATGAAGGATCATTCTGCTACCCCTTTATAATCACATCCACTACCCTCCTGCCTGCTCCTCATCCCTTACTCCTGTGAATCTCTAATCTGTTGTCCATTTCTGTATTGTCATTTCAAGAATGTTACATAAATGAAATCATACAATATATGCATGCATACATTCCCATCTGATCCTTTTGATGTCTGCATGGTCTGTAGTGATACCTCATTTCATTCCTGATATTGGTAATTTGTGGCTTCTCTCTTTCTGTTAGCCTTTTCAGCAGTTTGTAGATTTTATTGATATTTTTAAATGACCAGTTTTTAGATTCCTTTTTTTCCCCAATTGTCCTGTTTTCAGTTTCATTGATTTCTGCTTTTACCTATATTATTTCCTTCCTTCTACTTGCTTTGGGTTTATTTTACTCTTCTTTTTCTAAATGCTTGTGATGGAAGCTTAGGTTACTGATTTGTTTTTCTCTCTTTAAATGTAAATATTTATTGTCATAAATTATCCTCTCAGCACGGCTTTAGCTGTTCCCACAAATTTTAATCTGTGATATTTTCATTTTCTTTCAGTTCAGTGTATTTTTAAATTTCCCCTGAGACCTCCACCATGAGTTATTTAAAAATGTGTCTTTAGTTCCCTAGTATTGGGAAATTGTCCTGTTATCTTTCTTTTATTGATTTCTAAGTTGAACTCCATTGAGGTCAGAAAAAAGATTCTGTATGAAAAAAATCCAATGCTTTTAAATCTGTTTAGGTTGTTTTATGGCCCAGGATATAGTCCATCATTGAGAATGTTTCATGGGAACTTGGGGGAAAAAAAATGTATTATGTTCTTGGGTGGAGTGTTCTACAAATATCCAAAGATCCTGTTAGGTAGTGATAGGGTTGTGTTTTCCTATAATCTTGCTGACTTTTGTCTAGCTATTCTATCAATTCTTGACAGAGGGGTGTTGAAGTCTCCAACTATAATTGTGTATTTATTTCTTCTTTCAGTCCTAAGTGTGCAGACTTCACATATTTTTCAGCTCTATTATTTAGTACATGTACATCTGTCTTCTTGGTGAGTTGCTCTTTTATCACTGTATAATGTTCCTGTCCGCTTCTGATAATCTCTTTGTTCTGATATACACTTATTTTAATTTTTTGTAATATATGTTTTTTCACAGATTTCAAGGGATACATACACCCAGATGTTTATAGCAGCATTATCAACATTAGCCAAACTATGGAGAGAGCTCAAATGTCCACCAACTGATGAGTGGATTAAGAAGATGTGGGGGGCGCCTGGGTGGCTCAGTTGGTTGGGCGACTGCCTTCGGCTCAGGTCATGATTCTGGAGTCCCGGGATCGAGTCCCGCATTGGGCTCCCTGCTCAGCGGGGAGCCTGCTTCTCCCTCTGACCCTCCCCCCTCTCATGTGCTCTCTCATTCTCTCTCTCAAATAAATAAATAAAATCTTTAAAAAAAAAAAAAAGATGTGGTATATATGTACAATGGAATATCACTCAGCCATCAAAAAGAATGAAGTCTTGTCTTTTGCAATGACATGGATGGAACTAGGGTATATTATGCTAAGTGAAATAAGTCAGTACCATATGGTATCACACATATGTGGAATTTAAGAAAGACAGATGAACTTATGGGAAGGGAGAAAAGAAAAAAAGGAGAGTGAAACAACCCATAGAGACTCTTTTTTTTTTTTTAATTTTATTATGTTATGTTAGTCACCATAAATCAACATTGGTTTTTGATGTGCTGATCCACAATCCACTGTTTTCATATAACACCCAGTGTTCCATGCACTGTGTGCCCTCCTTAATACCCATCACTGGGCTAATCAACCCCCCCTCCCCCCTCCCCTATAAAACCCCGTTTGACTCTCAGAGTCCATAGTCTCTCATGGTTCATCTCTCCCTCCAATTCCCCATCCCTCATTTTTCCCTTCCTTCTCCTAATGTCCTCCATGCTATTCCTTATGTTCTACAAATAAGTGAAACCATACGATAATTGACTTTCTCTGCTTGACTTATTTCACTTAGCAAAATCTCCTCCAGTCCCATCCATGTTGATGTAAAAGTTGGGTATTCATCTTTTCTGATGGCTGAGTAATATTCCATTATATATATGGACCACATCTTCTTTATCCATTCATCTGTTGAAGGGCATCTCGGCTCTTTCCACAGTTTGGCTATTGTGGACACTGCTGCTATGAACATTAGGGTGCATATGGCCCTTCTCTTCACTACATCTGTGTCTTTGGGGTAAATACCCAGG
>NC_058408.1:79780522-80023897 GCF_002201575.2 Neomonachus schauinslandi
CCTTTCTCCACAACCTCTCCAACATTTCTTGTTTCTTTCCCTGTCCATTTTTGCCATTCTGACTGGTGTGGTTTTGATTTGGATTTCCTTGATGGCTAATGATGATGAACATTTTTTCATGTGTCTGTTAGCCATTTGTATGTCTTCTTCAGAGAAGTGTCTTTTCATAACTTCTGCCCACTTTTTGACTTGATTATTTGTTTTTTGGGTGTTGAGTTTGAGAAGTTCTTTATAGATCTTGGATACCAGCCCTTTATCTGTAGGGTCATTTGCAAATATCTTCTCCCATGCTGTGGGGTGCCTCTTTGTTCTGTTGACTGTTTCCTTTGCTGTGCAGAAGCTTTTTATCTTGATGAAGTCCCAAAAGTTCATTTTTGCTTTTGTTTCACTAGCTTTTGGAGATCTATCTTGAAAGAAGTTTCTGTGGGCGATGTCAAAGAGGTTACTGCCTATGTTCTTTTCTAGGATTTTGATGGATTCCTGTCTCACATGAGGTCTTTCATCCCCTTTGAGTTTATCTTTGTGAATGGTGTTAGAGAATGGTCGAGTTTCATTCTTCTGCATGTGGCTGTCCAATTTTCCCAGCACCATTTATTGAAGAGACTGTCTTTTTTCCATTGCATGTTTTTTCCTGCTTTGTCAAAGATTATTTGACCATAGAGTTGAGGGTCCATATCTGGGTTCTCTCCTCTGTTCCATTGATCTATGTGTCTGTTTTTGTGCCAGTACCATGCTGTCTTGGTGATCACAGCTTTGTAATAGAGCTTGAAATCGGGCAACGTGATGCCCCCAGCTTTGTTTTTCTTTTTCAACATCTCCTTGACGATTCGGGGTCTTTTTTGATTCCATACAAATTTTAGGATTGTTTGTTCCAGCACTTTGAAAAACGTCATTGGAATTTTGAACGGGATGGCATTGAAGGTATAGACAGCTCTGGGTAGCATAGACATTTTAACAATGTTTATTCTTCCGATCCATGAGCATGGAATATTTTTCCATCTTTTTGTGTCTTCTTCAATTTCTTTCATGAGTGTTCTGTAGTTCCCAGAGTATAGACCCTTTACCTCTATGGTGAGCTTTATTCCGAGGTATCTTATGGTTTTTGGTGCTATTGTAAATGGAATCGTTTCTCTAATTTCTCTTTCTACAGTTGTGTTGTTAGTGTATAAGAAAGCAACCAATTTCTGTGCATTGATTTTGTATCCTGCCACATTACTGAATTGCTGGATGAGTTCTAGTAATTTGGGGGTGGAGTCTTTTGGGTTTTCCACATAAAGTATCATGTCGTCTGCGAAAAGAGAGAGTTTGACTTCTTCTTTGCCAATTTGAATACCTTTTATTGATTTTTGTTGTCTGATTGCTATTGCTAGGACTTCTAGTACTATGTTGAACAGCAGTGGCAAGAGTGGGCATCCTTGACGTGTTCCTGATCTTAAGGGAAAGGCTCTCAGCTTTTCCCCATTGAGGATGATATTCGCTGTGGGTTTTTCATAGATGGATTTTATGAACTTGAGGAATGTTCCCTCTATCCCTATATTCTGGAGAGTTTTAATCAGGAAAGGATGTTGTATTTTGTCAAATGCTTTTTCTGCATCAATTGAGAGGACCATATGGTTCTTCTCCCTCCTCTTATTAATGTGTTCTATCACATTGATTGATTTGCGAATGTTGAACCACCCTTGCATCCGGTGGATAAATCCCACTTGGTCGTGGTGGATAATCCTTTTAATGTATTGTTGCATCCTATTAGCTAGGATTTTGTTGAGGATTTTGGAATCCATATTCATCAGGGATATCGGTCTGAAATTCTCCTTTTGGATGGGGTCTTTGCCTGGTTTGGGGATTAAGGTAATGCTGGCCTCATAGAATGAGTTTGGAAGTTCTCCTTCTGTTTCTATTTTTTGAAACAGCCTCAGTAGAATAGGTATTATTTCTTCTTTGAATGTTGGGTAGAATTCCCCAGGGAATCCATCAGGCCCTGGACTCCCGTTTTTTGGGAGGTTTTTGATCACTGCTTCAATCTCGTTACTGGTTATTGGCCTATTCAGGTTGTCAATTTCTTCCTGTCTCAGTCTTGGCAGCTTATAGGTTTCCAGGAAGGCCTCCCATTTCATCCAGATTGCTCAGTTTGTTGGCATATAGTTGTTGATAATAATTTCTAATAATTATTTCTATTTCCTTGGTGTTAGTCGTGATCTCTCCCCTTTCATTCATAATTTTATTCATTTGGGTCCTTTCTCTTTTCTTTTGGATAAATCTGGCCAGTGGTTTATCGATCTTATTAATTCTTTCAAAGAACCAACTTCTAGTTTCGTTGATCTGATCTACTGTGTTTCTGGTTTCTAATTCATGGATTTCTGCTCTAATTTTAATTATTTCTCTTCTAACACGTGGCTTAGGTATCATTTGTTGCTTTTTCTCCAGTTCTTTAAGGTGGAGAGTTAGTTGGTGAATTCGGGATTTTTCTATTTTTTTGAGTGAGGCTTCGATGGCTATGTATTTCCCACTTAGGACCGCCTTTGCGGTATCCCATAGGTTTTGGACTGATGTGTTTTCGTTCTCATTGATTTGCATGAATTGTTTAAGTTCTTCTTTGATTTCCTGGTTGACCCAAACATTCTTGAGCAGAGTGGTCTTTAGCTTCCAAGTGTTTGAATTTCTGCCAAATTTTTTCTTGTGCTTGAGTTCCAGTTTTAGAGCATTGTGGTCTGAGAATATGCAGGGAATAATCTCAATCTTTTGGTATCAGTTGAGACCTGATTTGTGACCCAGTATGTGGTCCATTCCGGACAAAGTTCCACATGCGCTCAAGAAGAATGAGTATTCTGTTGTTTTAGGGTGGAATGTTCTGTAAATATCTATGAGGTCCATCTGGTCCAGTGTATCATTCAAAGCTCTTGTTTCCTTGTTGATTTTCTGCTTAGATGATCTGTCCATTGCTGAGAGTGGAGTATTGAGGTCTCCTACAATTAACGTATTGTTATCAATATGACTCTTTATTTTGGTTAACAGTTGGCTTATATAGATGGCTGCTCCCGTGTTGGGGGCATAGATATTTACAACTGTTAGATCTTCTTGTTGGATAGACCCTTTAAGAATGATATATTGTCCTTCTGTGTCTCTAATTACAGACTTTAGTTTAAAATCTAATTTGTGTGATATAAGAATTGCTACCCCAGCTTTCTTTTGAGGTCCTCCATCTATTCTAAATGAAAGCCTTGCCAGATAAAGTATTCTTGGTTGCATGTTCTTCTCATTTAGTATGCTAAATATGTCTTGCCAGGCCTTTCTGGCTTGCCAGGTCTCTGTGGATAGGTCTGACGTTATTCTGATGTTCCTCCCTCTGTACGTAAGGAATCTCTTCCCCCTAACTGCCCTTAAGATGGTTTCCTTGGTTCTAAGATTTGCAAGTTTTACTATTACATGCCGGGGTGTTGGCCTGTTTTCCTCGATCTTGGAAGGGGTTCTCTCTGCCTCTAGGACGCGAATGTTTGTTTCATTCCCCAGATTAGGGCAGTTCTCAGCTATGATTTGCTCAAATACATCTTCTAGTCCTCTCTCTCTCTCCACTTGCTCTGGGATTCCAATTATTCTGACATTGGAACACTTCATGGTGTCACTTATTTCTCTGATTCTATTTTCATGGATTCTGAGTTGTTTTTCCCTGGCTTCCTCTTTTCCCTTTTTATCTATTAGATTGTCTTCCAGGTCGCTTATTCTCTCTTCTGCCTCAGTTACCCTAGCTGTTAGATTATCTAGATTGGATTGGATCTCATTGATAGCATTTTTAAGTTCTGCCAATTCAGCTTTCATTTCTGCCCTTAGAGACTCTATGTTGCCATTAATTGATTTCTCCATTCTAGTCATTGTCTTCACAATTGCTAGCCTGAATTCCATCTCCGACATCTTGGTTATATCTGCATCCATTTGTAAATCTGCAGCATAAGTCATGATCTCTGAGTCTTTTCTATTTTGGGGGTTCCTCCTCCTAGTCATTCTGTTGATGGGTGTTTGAGGGAATGTATAGAGTCGAAATTATTGACCAGAACCCACACAAGATGCACCTGTTTTCTTGGGACCTTAGGGTTGCTGGCCTCTTATTTTCCCAGCCTGTTTTCTGGGGAAGGGGCCTGCCATGCTGTTACTCAGGCAACCCTGTTTGGGCGGTGTTGCCCTGCCCCCCCTGTGGTGGGGGATGGGCTCAGCGGGAATCAGTTTTGGGGGCTTTTGTTCTCCGGCGGCTTTCCCTGGTGGCTTTCCACGTCTCTTCCGCGAGTCAGAGCAGAAGAGACCATTTCCAACCCTCTGCCTCAGAGCAGAGAGACCACAGTCTCTTCTTCAGTGAGCTCTCCAGACCACACCGTCTCCGTTTCTGTCTGTTCTGCTATAAACTGCAGCGTCTTGGGCTGTGCACCCCTCCGCAGTGCCCCCAGTCCTGCCTCCAGGTCAGGGCATGTCTCTGCCCTTTGTGCTTCTAAAACTGCGAGCCGCTCCCAGTTCACCCGCGTGACCCCGCAGCTCCAGTTTTCCACCCCAAGGGCTGCCCTAAAGTCCTTTCCCTGCCGCTACCAGTCTGTGAGTCTGTGCTTTGTCTCCAGCTGTCGCTCACCAGCGGTGTAGGATCCCCACGGCCAGGCATCCTCCCGCTGCCATTTATCCTCTGATATCTGCCCGCGGAATCACGGCTCCCCACTTTGTACCTCAAAACCAACCACCTGCGATATTCTGTTTGTAGAGATCCAGATCTTCTTACATCTCAGGCTGGTTTCATGGGTGCTCAGAGTGGTCTGGTAGATATCCAGCTCAATTCCGGGGACCAGTTGTAATAGGGTCCCCTACTCCTCCGCCATCTTTCCTTCCCCCCCCGCCATAAGAGACTCTTAATGACACAAAACAAACTGAGAATTGATGGAGGGAGGTGGGTAGGGGATAGGCTAGATGGGTGATGGGTATTAAGGACAGCACTTCTGATGAGCACTGGGTGTTATATGTAAGTGATGAGTCACTGAATTCTACTCCAGAAACCAATTTTGCACTGTATGTTAATTAACCTAAAATTTAAATATATCTATCTATATCTATGTCTCTATCTACATATCTATATCTCCATAGACATAGATATAGATAGATATCTTTTTTCATCCTTTCACTTCAACCTATGTACATCATTCTATTTGATGTGAGTTTCTCCTAGAAACATCTCATCATAGAAATATCTCATAGAAACCTAGCAGCATATGGTCAGGCCAAGTTTTAAAATCCACTCTGCCAATGTCTGCCTTTTAATTAGTGTATTTAGATTATTTATATTCATGACTTTATTGATGTGCTATGACGTAAGCCTGTAATTTTACATGTTTTTTGTCTGTTCTGCTTCATTTTTCCCAACTTGCTATGGGTTCCTTGAACTATTTTTAGGATCTCATTTTGAGTTATCCCTGGCATTTTTTTAGTGTATCTCTATGTATAGCTTTTTAAGTGGTTGCTCTGGATATTACATTATACATACATAATTCATCACAGACTACTGGCATCAATATCTTATCAGTTTGAGTGTAGCACAGAAAATTCACCTCCCTTTATACCCCTATCATCCTTTATTTAAAATATAAATATCTTGGGGTGCCTGGGTGGCTCAGTCAGTTAAGCATCCAACTCCTGGTTTCAGCTTGGGTGATGATCTCATCTCAGGGTCATGGGACCCAGCCCCACATCAGGCTCTAGGCTCAGCACAGAATCTACTTGTCCTTCTCCCTTTGCCCCCCCACCAACCTTGCTCTAGCTCATGTACAAGTGCTCTCTCTCTCCAAAATCAACAGATGAATAAAATCTTTTTAAAAAATTAAAAAAATATAGTCTTAATGATTTCCTACATATTTAGAACACATTAGACAGCTTTACCATTTTTGCTTCAACCATCAAATATAACTTAGAACACTCAAAATGAAAAGGAAAATGCATTGTATTTATCCATGCTTTAACACCTTCCATAGTTCTTTCTTCATTCCAGATTTTCACAATTCTCTTCTACTGTCATTTTTCTGTTTCAAGGACTTTGTTTAGGATTCCTTCAGGGTTGATCTGCTGTAGTCCGATTCTCAGTGTTTTCCTTCATTGGAGACTGTCTTGATCTCCCCTGCATTCCTGAAGGATGTTTTCACTGCCTATAGAATTCTCGGTTTTCAGTTTTTTTCCAGTTGAAAACCAGTGTGCCTCTTCCATCTTGCTTCCATGTTTTCGGACCTGAAATCACAGTCACTCACATGTTGCTTTTCCCTCTCTAGGTGTCATTTCTTTCTCACTGCTTTCAAGATTTCCTTCTGTGTCTTTAGTTTTCAGAGGTTTGATGATGATGCGTCTTGGTTTAGATTTCTTTGGGTATCTGGTTTATTCAGCTTCTTGAGTCTCTTTCTTGATATCTTTTGCCAAACTTGAAATGTTTTAACCATTATTGTTCTAAGGGTTTTTTTTGTTTGTTTGTTTGTTTTTTAGTTCCCCCTCTTTCTCCTATCTCTGGGACTCTAATGTCACAAATGTTAGATCTTTTGTTATATTTGCAGGTTCCTGGGGCTTTTTCTTTTTCTGTTTTTCAGAATGGGTAATTCTTTTTTTATTTTTAAAGATTGGTTATTTATTTATTTATTTATTTATTTATTTATTTATTGGAGAGAGAGAGCGCGCGCAGGAGCAGGGAGGGGGCAGAGGGAGAGGGAAAGACAGAATCTCAAGCAGACTCCCAGCTGATCACAGAGCCTGACATGGGGCTTAATCTCATGACCCTGAAATCATGACCTGAGCCAAAATCAAAAGTTGGACACTTAACAGACTGAGCCACCCAGACATCCCTGAACTGGGTAATTCTTGTTCTCTCTTCAGTTCAGTGATTCTTTTCTCTTTCTCCTTCCTTCTGCTGCTAAGTCCATTCACTGAAGGTTTCTTTATTCTGGTTATTTTTCAGTTCTAAAATTTCCATTGGTTCTTCTATCTTATTTCTTTGTGAAGACTTCCCCCCCCCCCCATTTCGAAGCAGTTTTATGATGGCTGCTTTAAAAGCCTTGTCAGACAAATTGAACATCTTCGTCACCTCAGAGTTGGTATGTATTGATTGTCTTGTCTTCATTCAAGTTTTTTCTGGCTCTTGGTGTGATGAGTGATTTTTTTAAATGGAAACCTTGACATTTTGGTCTTATGAGACTTCTGGACCATATTTAAATGTCTGGAGTCTTCTGACACTAGCTATCAGGAGAAGAGTTTGAGCTGCCTTGTTACTTGCTACTGCCAGGTGGGAATGGAAGCCCATTTCCTTACTCAGTCTCCATGGACACTTGAGAGAGGAAGAAGTCCTTGTTCTCACTGGTGGGATTGGGAAATCCAGTTCCCCACTAGACCTGTACTCATACAACCCTGGCTGGTAAGGGCAAGAGTGCCATATACTTCTCCCTCTCTGGTCTCTACTGACACTCTGGAAGAAGCAGGCCACATTACCACTCACCAGCTCCCCACAGTTCCACCTGGAGCACCTCATTAGAGCCTGATGAAGGTGGAAGTCTAGGCTCCCCCCTCAGTGTCTGTTGGTTGGGGTGGGGTGGGGCACAGTTCTGTTTAGTGTTCGGCTGGAGTAGTATGTTTAGTACCTAAAAGTTTTCGGTTTTGCTAGAGAGACGGTTTTCTTGATCTTCTGGCTAGACATTGAAGCCTTTGGTTGAGGCTTTTCTTGTCGACGCCCATTGACATTTCTGGGTTGCTGGCTCCTTTACCCCCAAGTCTGGGATAGATGAGGCAAAAAGAAAACCCAAGGGACTCACCACCACGGTGTTCCTCAGGTCCCAAGTTCCATAGCCAGTCTCCTTGCTTCTATCTTTTGGAGTCTTCCTATCTAGTCTTTTATGTAATTTTTATGTAATTCCTTCTAGTCGTACTTAGAAGGAAGAACAGAAAAAGGCAACTGTACTCCATTTTTCCAGAAGTAGGAGCCTTCCAATAGCAGCTTAACAAATGGAGTTAATTTGGGAGAGCTTGGACTCATTTTCTGCTCAATACATGTTGTTCATGGCAATGAACAAAATTCCATGTCCCCTCCTCAAAGAAATTACATTCTGGTGAGAAAACAAATTCTGCTATTAGTTCCTAAACATTTTCACTTGGCGATATCTTGATAGGGAAATGCTAAGGGTAGGAGACTGAAGATGAGATCTAGCAGTTACACCTTTTCACCACCATCTTGGTCATTTCCCACACTATGCATCCCATCTTGAAGTAGATTCCAGACTAGCTCATTGTCTGGCTCAGCATGTGCCCCTGGTTCTACTGTACCCCAGGGAGAGAGCTGGGTTTAGAGTGAGCAATCACAAGAACCATAAACAGGTGATCCATCTTCCAGCAAGCCTTGGGGCAGTGACATTTGGTCTTTCAGGAGGGACCAAACAGAAAGTATCTGACATTGAGTCTTAGGAGGGAAGGGCTCCTTTTCACTGGGGTGGTGCCTTGCCAGCCAAAGAAGATCCACCTGTGACTGGATATTGTTTCTATTTGCAGAACTCCAGAATCTAGCACACAGGTCTCATCCAAGAGTCTACAATACACATGATCCCTTTCAGTAAGTCTCTTGTTTGTTTAAGCTAACTGAGTAGACCTTTTTTGGCGAAACAAAGAATTACTAAGTCAACCTGGCTTATTCAAGGAGAACAGGAAAACAACCGCCCTGGGAACTTATAATTTCGAAATGTATGGATCCTAAAGGAAGTAAAACCCAAAGTGAAAAGGAAAAATTTCCATTTCATTTCCATTTCCATTTCATTCTTGTACCTGCTCTTGAGGGGGCGACCTAAATTCCTTCGTTTTCCTGGCAGTGAGTGCAGCTGACATGTTTAAGGCTTGCATCACTTCGTTGTATCGGAAGCGTTGATTATCTTGGAGCTTTGCTACAAAGTCATCTGAAAAGGCCACAATGGCTTCTATCCGGTGCCGGACCTGGCAGTCACACAGGTACTGAAGCAGCAGGCACATCTAAAAACATGATGAAAAAAGACATCAGATTTAATTTCTTGATCTTTAAATGGCTAATGCATATCAAATCAAAATCCGTGGCAGACATGCTTAGTGGTCAACTCTTCCATGAACAGAATTCTGATTTTGTGTACACAGCACTGTGCTTGGTCCCAGGGGATAAAACATAATTTTTCTAAGCCAAAAGGGTAAATACATGTTCTTCTGGTGGACACTTACCATGCTGGCCTCCTCTGCAGCTACAGGTACAAAGGCGACTAAGATATATAATGAGAAGTTAGCCAGGGGGTCCTGTGGGGACGATTCCCCAACAATAATAAAAGACTAGGGGGAGCCTGGGTGGCTCAGTCGTTAAGCATCTGCCTTCGGCTCAGGTCATGATCCCAGGGTCCTGGGATCGAGCCCCGCATCGGGCTCCCTGCTCGGCAGGAAGCCTGCTTCTCCCTCTCCCACTCCCCCTGTTTGTGTTCCCTCTCTCGCTGTGTCTCTCTCTGTCAAATAAAGAAATAAAATCTTTAAAAAATGATAAAAGACTAGAACACCTTTTTTTCAAAACTGGTATAACTGGGTAATGAGTGACAGGATCATTTCACTTTAAGATGAAAACCACACACTGAGGAGCACAGGAAAATATTCAGAGCTGGGTTCCTGAGAACATTCTAGATGTCCTAGAACGGTGTACCTTTTCAGACTTCACATGTAAATTAATTAAGTGGTTTCATTGCTTATCCATTAAATGGTTAGTTGCGTATTCTTCTACCTGAAGCCAAAAGGATTTTTAACTGATAGAGTATGTTGGTAGAAAGTGGGGGCGGGGTAAGAAAGGGGTGTGAGGTGCCTTCTATTCCAGGTATTCCAACAAAGAAATTGCTAATGAAGAGGGAGGAGAAAAAGAGCTGGCAGGTAGACGACTACACCTACACACACAAACGCAAATTACTAACGGTATCTCTTATGAACTATTGTCAATTGACTCCATTGGAAAATTCACGAATTCCATTCTAAATGAAACACAATTATACTGGCACATCCCAAAGTACAACAGGAAGTTAGTTAATTTTATGAAAAACTATCATTACATAGGAACACAAAAGTACACACACCACCCCCAAGAGTAAAGGAGGCAAAGGCAAGTATCAATACCTTCATAGTTAGTAACTCTGAAATTCACTAAAATCATTTTTTCTGATTACCTGCAATTTAACTGGCTCAGGCAGTTTCATTTGGAGCAGGCCTTCCTTTGGCCTCTTACCCCCTTTGGCTTCTTCTTCACCAGCTCCTTCTGGCGTGGCATCTTCTGGGCTGGGCTCTTTCTCCAGCGTGTCCGTCTCCTCGTCCGTAGTGGCGGCTTCCTTGAACACACTGGGCTCTATCAACTGCAAGATGTGTTTCAAGTCCTCATTGTGGAAGATCCCCATGATGAGCAGAGTATAGAAAAGCTTGATGAGAGGTACAAAGAGGAACTCAGTGGTCCCCCCAACGGGGTCCCGGGCATGAAGGCTGCCCTCTTTAACAGCTTCTGTCAACATCTGAATGGTTTTGGCCTTGAGGATGTCCAGCGGGAACTCTGGACTGTACTGGTAACATTCATTATTAATGCTTACAAAACTGGGAGAGGAAAACTGTATCCGTGGCCTGAGGGAGGTGCTGAGGCCAATCCCTGGGAGGCCATGTTTTTTCTTCTCGTCGGGGAAAAGGGTGATGCTCTTGGTCTCCTCCGTCATGGGCACAATGAATTCACTGTTCATCATGAGCCTGGCCGTGGCATAGGAGCTAAGGTGGATGTCAATCAGCAGGTCATAGTAGCCTGCACGCAGCAAACCGGGCATGTATTTGTTCTCGATGGCGTAGAGCAGCTGAGGTTCATCCACGTGGCTGCACAAGGCGTGTGCCACCCGGTGGTTCCCAAGAGCGCAGACAGCGGAGTAAAGCCGGAGAGTGTGATAGTGGAATTTTAGCAGCTCCTCCTGCTCTGTCAACTCCAGTATGTCCACAGATCTGAGGAAGGGAGGAGCGTGGGAGCAAGGTTATGCAGAGGACATTTTTTAAAATTCTGAATCAGAGGAGAAATCTGTGTACATCACAAATTTCAAAAAGTTACGGAAACACTTTTTGTTTTTATAGTTTTCTGTGGCAGGTTTCATGATAGCATAGTGGTTTTTTTTTTTTTCCCCCTTAATCAGTACTACATATGTTACAAGTTTTCCTCTGTGTACAATTTTATGTTGGAAATTTCCAACTGGTAGTGCTTGGAGCTTTTTCATCTTCCATTACCCCAAGGTTTGGGGCACCTCTTTTCGATACAGTCTCCATCTGGATGTGGGGACTGCCTTTCTTTCAAAATTTGAGCACTCCTTGGAAAATCCTGAATGTCCCTTTCCAACTTGGCTAAGCTGGCTCAAGAAGCCAGAAAACTCTGCCTTAAGCTATGTTGCCCTTGTCTCTGACCCATGATTTGCTATTACACTGACAGTCAGAAGTAAGCAAGTGGAGGGCTAATTCCTCTGACATGAGTTACGGTCTCATACATCCCTCACAGCCCCACATGTCCACCAACGCAGCTCTGGTTTCCACCAGATTTGTGCAGCTCATGAAACAAACATGATCTGTGACATTGCACTTGGGAAAGTTTCTGCTGGGAATCTGGTGACACTGGGCTCTTAAATTCAGGTCATTTTGCTTCTACCACATATCATGACCTCCAACACATAAAACCTTAAAAGTATGGCCAGAATATGCCTAAAGTAAAGCCATTCCTTTCAAAATAGAGTCAATTTTAAAAGCACATAATTCCTTTAGATGTGCTAAATTTTCTAGACTATTTATTTAAATTATTAAGATGGTTCATGGGTGACACTGTAGAATTAAAAGTAGAAACCTGATATATTCACAATAAAGGGAATGACTCATTCATCTAGGAAAGCGTCCTTGGTGAGAGTGTAATATAAACTCATCAGAACATGGGTTATTATATGACTTGTTTATTAATATTCATCCTGCACTTAGCCTGGTACACAGTAGGGGCTGAGGATTTCTTTGTGATTATTTGTTGTTAAGCTCTGTCAGGTCCTTAGGTACTCTATCATCCTGTCCATGCCCACCTACCATATCTATGCTGCCCGGCTCACAGGTATTCCATTGAAAGCTTGACAGTGCAGAATTGTTCCAGACTGCACCTCCCAAACTTCAGAATCAGAAGCTTTATGCGATAGAAACCCAAAGTGAATGATTACCCACCCTGTGTACCACCCTAGGCCTCCAGGAAACCACCCAACTGTGGGTCTCAGCTGCTAGCACCCACTTCTGGGGAAGTTATAATTGAGCAGGCTTTCTCCTTCAAAGTATAGTGGACAATGATTCCCATATCTTAACTAGGCCCCCCAGTCTCTCAAGAAGACTGTTAGCCTGGCCGATGGTCAAATATAGATAAACTTGTTCACTGTAGCAACACAGAACATCTGCATTCTAGGTTCTTATTGAAGAGCACAACTTCATCTACTGTCTAATCACTCTCAAACTGTCAGTTTCTAGAAACAACAACTAAGGACTCTACATTGTTGCTGCCACCTTCCAACCCACCCCCCATTATTCATTTTATGGCACCCCATTCCTTCCTTTAAAGCACCTCTCTTCCCTCTTCCCTACTAGACCATGAAATCTTTTAAGGTAAGAGCCATGTCTGTTTTATACACCATTTACTATCCAGTGCCAGGGACACAGTGGGAACTAAGACATATTTGTGGAATGAATGAATAAGGGAAGTCTGAAGGATGTATAGTCTACATCTCCCAACTCTACATTTAGGTCAAGGTAAACCAAAGCATAGACCTCAACCAGTTTAATCTGTCTTCCCACACCAACTGCTTGTAGCAATATTCATATGTTAATGAGCTATGGCTTCAACTGGAGGATAGCAAAAGAAATAACTCATTGTTTTATCTGTTATAAGGACAATACTAAACATAAAATAAAACACCCGCTTAGCATATAATATAGATTATACTCTTGTTTATACATATTCTCCCTCTTCCTTCTTCCCTGTATGTGGAGTAATCTCCACCCTACTTACTTTGGGCTTGGCTATATGACTTGCTTGGGTCAATAAAACATGAATGAATGTAACATCTGCCACAAGCAAAAAGAAGTTCTCAGAGACCTCAGGTGTCTTTAACCCTCCTGAACATCCATGCTTGGCCACGGAAACCCTATGTCTCAGGCTGGGAGCTGCCCCATCAGCTTGGGTCTCAGGGTAAGAAAGCCCATGGACCACACTCATCGCCCGCCCCAGCCTGGCGCAGACCTTGTCCAACCACTAAGTCTTAAGTCAGATTGCAGCTGTACTTGTCTGAATGTTTACCTGCTCTTAGCGGAGATAAAACGAGAGGAAAGGAACAATATCCTATGGCCCCTTCAAGGGTGGTATAATAATTTTGTTTCAGTAACAAAGTAGATGAGAAAGAGATTTCAACTTGGAATATGTGAAATAATATCTCCATTGCCCCCAAGAAATTAGATATTTTTAAGCTTTCTTTTGTATCCCCAGCAACACCCCCTATTTCGAAGGGTCCCAATCAGACAGTAAAGGGCACGTGGGGCTGACCTGTTCTCCTCCGGGATATGAAGAGACATGAACTGCAGAGGATCCAAACACTGCACTAGCCAGCCTTGGCGCTCACTTATTCGAGAGACATCGACCTTCAGGAACTGGTTGGGCATCCTGCTCCACAGGACGTGGGATAGAAATTGCACGTGGAGACGCGGTGGACATTGTGGCACAGGATTTTTGTGCTCGCTCTTGAATAATCCCGCCGATAGAGGCATCACATTCTACGGAATGGGGGAGAAGAGAAAGAATTAATTTATAACAGTTTTTGGGGTTAATGAAGTAATGACCACAGTCCTGCACAGGAGAGAGATACTGGAAGTAAGATACCCTCGGCGTCCAGCAAAGTCAATACAAGAAATAACAGAACTTGGATTGAGTTGCTCCTGCAAGGACAAGAGGAGAAAATATTATGAGAGAACGTATCTAAAACTGGTTGGGGATATTGCTTTCATATACACTCCCTGGCTACCTGGGAACTCAATGGCAACCAAATATAACCACAGAATTTTCATATTTCTTTGCCGAGCTGGGCCCTCAGTGAAATCCAGCAAGCCTTCAGGCTGCTTTTGGCACCCAACTCTGGAAAGAGTTACATTCACTTGGCTCTCTCCTTGTCTGTCCCCTGTCACCCACCTCCTCCTTCAACCACTCACCCACTCACTGTCAGGTTTATCAGGCTTTAGTAGCGGTGGTATTCTGGAGACAGCTCAACAAATAAACGGGACCATTACACAAGGAAACAGAATTCATCATTAACACAATTTATTTGTCGTTCACCTTCCTCCACCTCCAATACATATCATCTTCAGCCTTCCTAATTCCTTCCGTCTGGTCTCAAGGAAAGAGAGATCTCTACTGCGCCAAAACTTATTCGTCCACTTATGACCTTGATACTATCCCCACCTACCTCTTATGCACCATATAAAAACAATGACCTCACTTTTCCCATTACCTTCAGTGTCTCCCTCTCCCATAAAGCCTTGTCTACTGTATACTTATACACGGTTTCATCCTCAAGCTACTTTCCTATTCTCCCCTGCTAATGGGGGCGGAAAAAAAAAGGCTTGGCATTGCTTTAGGCACTGAAGGAACAGAATACACAAAACCCCTCCTCTCATCCAGCTCCCATCTTTTTTTTATTGGAGATAAAAAAAAAATAAAGTCAGAAAGCAAATTCAACAACAGACCCAGGATGGAGGAACCAGAAGGCAGGGCAGGAATAATAAACAGAGTAGTTAGAAGGGGAGTCGCTGAGAAGGTGATAAAGAAGGACCCAAAGAAGAAGCATGTGGACATGCAGGGGAAGAAACTTCCATGCAGAAGGGACAGTCAACGCAAAGGACCCGAGGAGGAAGTCTGCCTGGCAAGTTTGAGGAAGAGTTGGAGGCCAGGGTGGCTGGAGTGGAACGAAGGAGGGGAGAGCAGCAGGAGATGAAGTCAGGGAGGTAATAGGAGAGCAGACTGTTTAGACTTGAGAACCATCATGAGACCTCGGGTTTTTGTGTTCAGGGAAAGAGGGTTTCAAGCAGTGGAATGGCACAATCTGATTTCTTTTTGAGAGCAGTGACAGTCACTCAGATTGTTGTGCGATGAACAGATGGGCAAGGGGGAATTCAGGAGACGCCATCAAGAGGCTACTGGAGGAACCTGATGAGGAATGATGGTGATGGAGATCGGTGTGATCATAAGGGGCGATGGCAACAGGTTGCGGGCCAGGGATTAGCTGGCAGATGGAACTGGGATGCGGAATGTCAAGGAGAGAAGTCAAGCATGACCTCAAGGTTGTGGGCCTGAGCAAGTGGGTTTGCTATTTACTGACATGAAGAAGACTGTAGATTGGACAGGTTAGGAGGAGGAGGTGTGATGGTCCGCACTTCTATTTTGGACATATTTAGACATATTTAATTTGCGATGTCTGTAAAACACCCAGATGGAAATGTCAAATAGACCAACATGAGTCAGAGTTCTAAGAAACGAGTGCTCTTTTGGTTAAGTTATATATATATATAAAATATATATATACATAAAATATATAAATTATATATATATATAAAAAACCATCCAAATTTGCTGTCTTTCTCTCATTTTCAGTGCTGAATTTGCTACAATATAGTTTCATCCATCATTTTGCTGAAATTCTGGCAAGGTCACGGAAGCCTTCCTAACGAATAAGAGTCACAGATTCCTTTAGTCCATATTATATTTGCCTTCCTATGGCTACTGAGAATCTCATTTTACAAAGGCAGAAACTGAGCTCACACAGTTGAAGGAAAAAAAATGTCCAAAGTCACCGAGCCAGCCCTGTAAAACTGCCTATGGTACGCATCCTGATGTGTGCCTTGCATCTCAGATTTACAATTGCAAAATTCAATTCAGTTCCTTTTCCTGCATTTCAACAAGCTCTTCTGCTTATTGTATTAGCATCCCTTAGTTGTCCAAACTAAAAAAAAGTAGTAATAATAATAATTTAATCCTCGAATCTTCATTCTCCTTGAGTACTTGGATCCAATTCAGCAACAAATCCTATCAATCCAATTAACTGTCACATTTTATTCATTTCTCCTCTACAACATCTTCTCATTTAACATTCTCCCTCCATTATGACTTCCACAGCTCTCATCGTCTTGTCCCATGAAGACAGTATCAAATTGGGGTACCTCAATTTTCCTGCCTGTTCTCATTCTTGAGAGAGCAGATACTTCCCCACATTGCCACCTCCACATGACTGCCAATGTATTTTTCCAAAACAGGTTTCATTATACTCAAGCCCCTGCTTCAAGTTTCCAATGGATCAACAATGTCCACATAACAGGTGCCAACTTCTTAGCATGGCATTCAAGGCCTTTCCAGCTTGGACTCGGTCTCCCTTCTATCCACATTAATCTCCAGCCACATCCTGGAAGGCACCCTTGGTTAAGTTGCATTGAATTCCTTAACCTTTAGCACTGTGATTCACATACCTTTGCTTTCTTGCGCCCTCTGTCTAGAATGGCCTCTCCTACTAAATGTATTCTGAGATCTCTTATTCAATGGTTAAGAATCAATCTACATGTTCCCTCTTCCTTTAGCTTTACTTGGTCCACCCTGTCCAACCTCCAACTTCTTTGTTCTTCCACTTGTTCCACAGTACTCTACACCTGCACTATTCTAGCACTTACCATTATGTGGCAGTTTCGTGTCTTTAAGCCCATTTACTAGCTTACCTGTGAGTTCAATGATTATCGAATGGTATGTTATTTGGCATTTTTGTTCCATATAAGCCTAGTTTTCTTGAATAATATATTTATGATGACCACAGAGAAGCCTTTTTTTGTTCTTAACTATTTTAATGAATTAATAAATACTTTAAATTGTTGCAGAAACCCTTTCTAATTAATTTCGTTGCCCCAGTGACCTGAAGAAGATTACAGAACTTTCAAGTATGGCTTACCTTTCTTTTAAAGGATCATTTATGTAACTGATATCAGTACTAAAAAAAAATACTGAATTCATTTAAAGAAATAACTGGTATTCCCTAATAGAAAGACCCCAAATATAATATTAGCAATGAGTCTTTCTTACCTTTATTCTTCCCAACTCAAACTGGAAAACATTGGGACTTGTAGCTTGTGCAAACACTGCAGGAAATAATTTTGTACTTGGCTCCACCTTAAACAAACAAATGAATTTGGTAAGATTAGACAATGAAGGAACACAAAGAAAAAATATTTTCTTTATAACGACTAAGGAACACTTTACAGAAAGGGACTGGACACTTGCATTCTCTCAGACAGATAACCCCTTTCAATAAATTTGGATTATTTAATGGCATTATCATATGAACATTTCTGGAGGAATGTACTGTTTCCTCTGAAAGGCACTGTTATTATTCAAACAGAGATAAAAAGGGCAGAATTAAACTCATCTAGATCTCTTTTCATTTTATTCTAATTTCTTTTTTTTATTTAAGATTTTAATTTATTTGAGAGAGAGACAGAGAGATAGAGGGATCGCATGCAAGCTGGAGGGACAGAGGGAGAGAGAGAATCCTAAGCAGACTCCCTGCTGAGCAGGGAGCCTGACCCAGGGCTCAACTCCATGACCTTGAGATCATGACCTGAGCTGAAATCAAAAGTCGAGGCTTAACCGACTGAGCCACCTAGGCACCCCATTGTTTTCTTCTAATTTCTGTTGTACTTTTTGGTCTAAAATGTGTTTTTCCTCTCATGGGGAGAAAAAGCTTTCTTTCTGGAAGCATGCCACCATCTCTGCCCACAGACCTGGTAGTACGTGCCCAGCTCCTTGCCGTTGGCGGTGAACGTGAGCAGCCCACTGGCAGCGTCCACCACACACCCAATCTCCAGGCCATTGTTGTTGCGTCCCTGCCCGGGGCTCATGCTCTCACCCGCACACACCATATAGCAGTTGCTGCGTTTGATGCTGAATTTCAAAAAAAAAAACAACAACAAAAAAACATATTTTCATCTTCATACGACCACAGACATGACAGAAAGCTGTATCTTGCAAACTAAACCTAAATTATGCTGCGCAAGCAACAAGCTCATGCTGTAATGGGAGAGGTGCACAATGGGCCCGATTCTGTGATTCTGAGCAAAACTCCATTGACTTCGTGGACATTCTGAATCAGGTCTTACACGTCTCTGAATTTCGCACCTAATGGAGACAGGTCAACAAGTTGGAACCAAGTAAAAACTGACCTGCACCTTCCCTCCAAAAACTCAAACCAAACTGGACCTTTTTCTGAGGTTCAAAAAAGTTTAACTGTTTAATAATCATCCAAATTTGCAATTTTCATTCTCATAGGGTTTTGTTTTTTTTTTTTTTCTTTTTAAACCACTTGTTCAGGGATGAGAAGCATTCATTTCCAAACACTATCAAAATCCTGAGGCAAATTCTATGTGAGCCATCAGTGATTCAGTATATTTAAAATTTGGCTAAAATTATGCCCCTTTGTGGACAATTTCTGGTGATCTGTTATGAGAGAAAAAATTAGCTAGAATATGCATTAAAATAAGTGATATTAACAACAAACCCTTGTTTCACCCTCACCAAAACCTTTACCGGAGATGGTAATAAACGTGATTTGAGCTTTGCCTCCTTCCCTTTCTCTGCCACAACAGAGTGACTGTGTTCATGAAACAATCAAAAAAAAAAAGTCAAAGGCAGGCAAGTAGGAGGAAAAGAAAAAGAAGGCTGAGATAAAGTCAGTTTCGGAATAATCAAGTTGGCTCTGTTTCTTCGCCCTACTTACATAAGATTCGACAACCCTTCCCTACCCTCTTATTTCTTATGCTAAAATCATCTCTCAGGTATCCCATCCCCTCTGTTGGGTTATTTCCTTATACTATTGCCATCTCTGAAAAATCAAATGTGTCCTGCAAGAATATTCCCGGAGACAGGTGGTTTGGGACCCCCATACTGATGTATAAAGCACTCTTGACTGGAGATTTTGGCTCGGCCCACTGTCTCCAGGGCTCCAGTGTTACAACCTAAAGGCAGGGGAGTGAGCTTCCAGTCACCACAAACGATGGTGCAGGTAGAGAAGAGAAGCAAGGTTATGGAGGGCTTTTTCTATGAGACCTGTCACAGCAGATCAGAGAGGATGCATGGGCACAAAAGGTAGATGCAAATGGTCAGATCTTCTCTTGTCTTATTCTGCAAGGAAGATAGCCTTCTTCACTTTTTTGAAGGTTTGGTTTGAGTTTGGTTTCATCTTACAAATGAAAAAGGATGGCACAGAAAGTGTAAGTGACTTACCCAAAGCCACACAGCGAGTCAATGGCAAAGCTGAGGAAAGAACCCACTACTCCTCAGTCTGAGTTCAAATGCGTCCACCTGGTCTCAACTACTAGCCCATATTCTCTTCATTTTTTTCTCCCCACCACATAAACAGTTCCCAAGACACATTTCAGACCACAGAGATCTCACATTCACCCATCCCTAATCCCTAAAACAAAGCCTAAGGACGGGTAAACCCAAACTGTTAGTCACACAGTGTCACCTAAAGGAATATACAATTTTTACCCAAAAAGGATGCACTCCTCTTACTTCTATAATGTTTTTCACTTTTAATATATTCAGATTCCTTACTGGTTTGTAGGAGTAACAAAAAGGAACTGACATTAATGGTTTGATGATATTGTTCCTATAAATACAATATTATCCTGGACATGAAATCCAAGGTGGGGGTGGAAAAAAACACCTAGGTTTATCAACATTTTCATCAGATATCATTCATGTAAAAAGAAAATTGAGAAAAACCGACCTTTCATGCACTTTTCCCTTTTCGTCTCCTAGAGTAACGGTTACTGTACGAACTCTGTCCAAGTCAAAGCCTGTATCATATTGATGGAAATCTGATGTAATCCAGCCTACCCAGACGTTAGTAGGTTCTTGGCCAGGAAAGATTCTCACTGAGTAATAGTACTGTCAAGACAGTAAAACCAAGTGTTGGCAAAGTAAGAAGAAACAAAACTTTGATATGCAATGTCTTTGAACTGCCTAAGACTGTATTTCTTTGTTTAAAATCATTTGGCCTAATTCAAATGTTATAGGTACAAAGAACTGACACTGTGAGGTAGGTCTGAAAACAGAGCGAAGGGAAATTAAATCACAAATAATGGGAAAAAGAGAAAAGATTTTATCAGAGCAAACATTCTAAGTGATTTGAGGCTTTTTATACTCGTAAGTATGTATGTTTTATGTACATCCATAACATACATACAAATGTATGTGTACATATATAGTACGCTTATGTAGAAAAATAATCCATGTAGGCAGGTTAAGTTTCATATTCTTAAGTTTACAGAAGCATACTAATCAATGCTGAGTTTTTATGCCTGTCACCCACCTCTTTGAATATGCTTCACCTTTCCTACCAATAACATAATATTTTGACACCTTAAAATCACTTTGAAATAGTTCAGAAGTAATAAGTGAAAATCTAGCTCAAACATGGGGACACTCTACGAGGGGTAGAACTATGTATTTTTTCCCATTTGGCATTTTAGGAAAAGTTGTTTTGAAAATGGTAAATGGTAGATGGCAAAACGTGACCTCCAACAAAGTATTTTAAATCATCTTCCTTTAGACGTATCACTAAGATGAAGGAAATCATATGCACTTTGAAAAATTAAGTGGAAATCAAAATTTTTCCAAGAAACGGGATAGCAAAATCAGGATTAAGCACACCATGAGGATATTTTGCCTAAAATAGTTCTCTTAGTACATAATATACATCAGAATATACCTATGCTTTTCAAAATTTTGGCCGCAAAAATATAAGCAAATAATTATTTTAAAATAAGCTGACTAAATAGGATGAACGAAAATGAACTCTTTGAAATGCAACACATAATAAGTGACAAAGAGGAGTAAGTGACAAAAGCTGCAACCTCATACCGTGGACGTTTGCATCAAGTAATCGTAATCATCCCGATCATCTGCAAGGACATCTTCAGTGAGTCTTGCAGAATGGCTCGTGCTGTAATCTGGCTTTGTTCTTCTAAGCAAAAATCTGAAATATATTACAGGACTAAGAATAAGCAACATTAAAATGTTCTGCCTCACTGGAACATGAGCATATAATCATGTTAGTAGAGTGGTTCAAAATAAGGGTGATTTTGCTCCCCAGAGGACATCTGGTACTATCTGGAGACATTTCTGGTTGATGCAGCTGGGGGTGTGTGCCACTGACATCTAAGTGGGTGGAGGCCAGGGATGCTACTAAATATCCCTCAATTAACAGGGCAGATGCTCATATCAAATAATTATCTGACCCAGAGCATTGATCATGCTGAGGTTGAGAAATTAGGATTTAGTGCAAAAAAGGATGCTAAAATAACTTGCCTTCTTGTCTATAAAAAATACTACTGAAGAGAGTATACTCTAGAATACTCTCTAAGTTTCAACCAAGAACATAAATATAAACATCTTAAAAACTAACTCTTAGGAGGGCACGTTCTGCATGGAGCACTGGGTGTTATACAATAACAATGAATCATGGAACACTACATCAAAAACTAATGATGTAATGTATGGGGATTAACATAAGAATAAAAAATTTTTTTAAAAAACTAACTCTTAGGAGAAAATACTTATAAATTATATATCTGATAAGGGGTTAATATCCAGAATATATAAAGAACTCCTATAACTCAACAACAAAGAAGCAAATAACCCAACAAAAAAAAGGGGGGCAAAGAACCTGAAAAGACATTTCTCCAAAGATGATCCACAAATGGCCTATAAGCACATGAAAAGATATTCAACACCATTAATCATCAGGGAAATGCAAATCAAAACCACCGCAGAGATGTCACTTCACAGCCATTAGGATGGCCATTATCAAAAAATCGGAAAGTAACAGGGGTTGCTAAGAATGTGCAGAAATTGGAACCCTTGTGCACTGTTGGCGGGAATATAAAATGGTGCAACTGCTATGGAAAATAGTATGAAGGTTCCTCAAAAACTTAAAAACAGAACTAGCCCCAATTCCACTTCTGGGAGTATATCCAGAATAATTTAAAGTAGGGCCTTGAAAATATATTCACACATGCATGTTCCTATCAGCATTATTTGCAATAGCCAAGAGGTAGACTCAATCCAAAGTCCATCAATGGATGGATGGATAAACAAAATGTGTCTGTACTCAATGGGGTAATATTCAGCCTTATAAAGGAAGGAAGTTCTGACACATGCAGCAACATGGATGAACCATGAGGACATTACGCTGAGTTAAGTCAATCGCACACAGAAAAAAAAAAAATACAGTATGATTCCACTTCATAAAGTGGTCAGATTCATAGAAATAAAAAGTGGAACAGTGATGACCACAGGCTGGCGGGGAGGTGGAAAAGGAGAGTTGTTTAATGGGTACAGAGTTTCAATTTTGCAGGATGAAAAATTTCTGGAGACCTGTCTCACAACAATGTGAATCTACTTCACGCTACTCAACTGTACACTTAAAAAAAATGGATAAAATGGCAAATTTTGTTGTGCGTTTCTTACCACAATAAAGAAGTGCCTTAAATAAGTAACTTGGGATAGATTATGTCTGTGGTAACAAACGAGATGGCAAACAGGTTGCTTTCTTGTCCCCTGTTGAATCCTTTATACATAGAGGAGGAGGAAGAAGAAGTTGACACTGGGAAATCCCTTGCTCTCTCCTGTATACCCCTCCCCACATAATAACTACACATTTAAAATCATGTTGCATGGATCAATGACCTTTGTTTCAGACGAGAGGGCTTTTCCTGAGCATAATCTTTGTGGTTATTAAATTCTGGTTTTGTGGCTTCCTTGTCTTTGTCAACTCGATCTGGCACCAGATGGCCATGAGCGGTCTTCATTAGAACCTCAAAGTCAGAATCTGCATCATAGTCCTCAAGATCATTCTTGGGCCCAAAGAGGCCGGTGCCTGGGAGTCCTCCTGTCACCGTCTTGGAGAAGACTTCTGCGCACTCGATAGGCATGCTCAGGCGATAGAACATGATATCGGTGCTGCTCTTCTGAGAACCAAAGGACTTCTGAGTCACCTTCAAACATGGAGAACTGTCTATGGTGCCGTCTATTCTGGTCACCTAGCAAATGAAGAAGCGAGAGCTCAGATGTGAATCAACACCGTCGACCTCCTGATTCTAAAGATCGCTAACAGATATCACATCTTTCAAACCCTGAACACGGCCACGCGTGGCATAATTTTGCAAATGACAAGATTAAACACAGGGAGTCCTGTATTACAGACTCATAGCTCTGCTTCTGATTCCAAGGACAGTTTGGGAAGTCCATGTTACAATTATATTTATTCCTATTGAGCCTGGTGTTGACTATATAAAAAGAGAATTGATTATTGTTAATCAGTCTAATCAGGTACTCATAAAGTACTTAACATCAGAATCTAATGCTGTGCTCAGATTCCACTACTATGTAGCACTTTAGGGCCACCTTTTTAAGTAAGTGGCAATAATTGTCCAAGGGGGAATTCCCATGCATAAAGACATTCATCCCTTGTTTTTGGCAATGGTCTGAATTTTTTTTTTATTATTATGTTATGTTAATCACCATACATTACATCATTAGTTTTTGATGTAGTGTTCCATGATTCATTGTTTGTGCATAACACCCAGTGCTCCATGCAGAACGTGCCCTCCTCAGTACCCACCACCAGGCTAACCCATCCTCCCACCCCCCTCCCCTCTAGAACCCTCAGTTTGTTTTTCAGAGTCCATCGTCTCTCATGGTTCATCTCCCCCACCAACAATGGTCTGAATTTTAAAGAAAAAGCAAACCTCGATATGCTCATGATTTGGTGGGACCTGGAGAAACTGAGGAAGCCTCTTGCTTAGCCACATGGTAATATCCCTGTTTGTGTTAACAGCAAATGGCTCATAGCCCTCTTGTAAGCCACAGATGGTGAAATATTTCAAGGTGCTGACATCCTTTCCAAAGTTCATCCTGCCCACTTGAGCCACTCCAAGACTACAGACAGGAATGAATCCTGGGAAGAAAAAAAAAAAAAATCAAATGTTCAGTATCATTCGTATGACAGCCTGTTTGTATGGAATTTCCAAAAGCACTGCTCCATTACTCCTGTCTTTGGGAGAGACAGTGGCATAAGGTAAAACAATATTTGGAGAAAACAGACCACTGATGCTAAGTATTAAATGTAAGGGTCAGAAAACCAGAGTTTGATCATAATTTACTAAATGTGGCCCCTAGATAAGACCCTTCTTTCACCCTGGACTTCTGTAAAAAGAGATAAGTGCTCAGCAGCCCCCGGTCCTCCAGGGATCTTAGGGTGGACAATAATAGAAGGATCTCCTCAACCCACAGCCTCTTAGCTCAGGAATGCATGGGACTCCCTCATAGAGGGAAGGTAAGAAAAGTAAATGCCAAAGTGGGTTGCTCTTCCATCTAGAACAAGCATTTGAAACATGCAAGTACTGAGCACAGCCTGAGCCACAGATTTCTTCACATATAACTCAAGGAAAAAAGATTAAAGGCAACATCTTTAAAAGTTTTCATTCACTTATAGCTGCTTTTGAGTTTTGAGGAAAATTGTGCCTTTATCTGGGGTACACTAGAACTAAGTGTAGAAAACACGTAAAAAAAATATATAAATAAATGAATATTCAGAAGTAGTTGCTAAAATCCCACTGAAACTCCTCCCATCTGTCCCTTTCCCTTTGATGTCACTGCCATTACAGGTTAAGTAAGGCAATTCACATCTGACCTAAATAATTAAGAGATGAAATCAAAGTATAAGTTAAAAGTAGACAAGAAACTAAATCAAAAGCAATAGCTATATGCAGTAGGGGCAAATATCAAAATACTTCATCAGCTAATCTAATGTGTGGCAGGTTTAGTAAATCTTTCCACTACTGAATAAAAAGGGGAAAGTACATCAATTCTGTTCATTGTTTCTTTGAATTCTTTGGAATCAATTGTCTTTAGCAAGGGGCTGAGATGAAATTTTTCAGTGTGGAGGGTATGTGGAGGGATGTTTAGGTACTCTTCATTTCCTTCTAGAATTTTTCACATAGAAATTCAAGTAGTCAGTACCATAAACAAGGTCAGTATTGGAAAACAGACTACGGAGCAGAGGACCTAATTTACCGATCAAAAAAGCAGTGAATCCTAAGAAAAGAACTAGCAATTGACTGTGTACCATTATGATTTATACTTCTTCCCTTGTTGAAATTAGTGGCAATAAAAGCAATATATAACCCTCAAAATAGCATGAGACAGTAAAAACTGCAACCTATAATTCATAACGATCTCACTCAATTTGTATTCATCACGCTATATATGCAAATAAATGGTTGTAGAATAGTGTTACCGACCAGGAAGCAAGAACACACCCAGCTGTGTGCAAGGAAGCGTGGATGATGAGTTTCTAGTTAAAACTAAAACCCACAGCTGTGTCTGCAGCTGTGACAGCTCTTGAAGCATCAGTCAAGGGAAATTGTTTGAAATAAGTGTCCCCAAAGGAATCGAAGGAAAGGACTGGATAAATACAATAGACCTGAGACAGCCTGAGCCACATTTGCACAAACTGGCAAATCGAACACCCATTTGACATAAACTAGGGGATACCAAGAGAGAAACATCTCAGATTGTAAAGACTTATTTCTTGCTAGTCACTTTATGTGTAGAAGGAATCCCTACCCTATAAGCGAAGCTATAAATACCTGTATAGATCTTTGGGTGTTTTTCATACTAATACCTGAACTTTTCTGTATGTTGAGATATTTTTATTTAAAAAAAAAAAGTAACTTGGGTTGCCCACATAGATTCATGTCCCAAACTGTTCGCTATGGCTGCATTTATGATCAGAGAATATTGATTGCACAATAAATGTATGTTTTTTCCTTGAGATGTAATACTATTTAGTCTTTGAATCTGGTTTTCAAAGGTTCATTAATATATAGAAAAAATATTCATAATAAATATTTTATGAAAGAAAGATACAGCATATGATTTATTTTTAAACCTGGGAAAGCATTAGAAATTTTTTTTAATTAAAAAAGTGACAATGAAAAAAAAAGTTACAGAATGAAAAAAAAGTTACAGAATGGTGGGATTTTTTAAAACTCTTTGTTCTTTCTTTTTCTGCTTCTCAATTTCACAAACTGTCTTCACTGAATATGTATTTTACTATGAAAACAAGTGATAGCCTTTGTAAAAAATAAAGTATTCATTGACTAAATTGGAGAACCGGAGTATACCTACATCTTTCTCATAGAGAAACGTGTAAGAGTAGTGTGGGTATAAAAAAATAGTCAAGTTCAGCCTCTTGAAGCTCAAGCTCTCTACGCTGCTGGGTGTGCAGTGCGTTCAGTACCAGAAATCTTGCCAATAAAATTGAATTAGTACAGGAATTATGAAGAGAAATTTAATAATATGCATTAAGACACTTTCAATCACTTCCTTATGCAAAAAATACTTAGGAGCTGCTGCCGTGGCCGGAAACTGGGAATAATAGTTGACTAACACACAGACATCAGCCCAAAGGTTCTCACAGTCTACTGAGGTGGGAAGACAGGCATAGAAGTTCTACCTCCTGAGCCATCTCCGGAGATGGGGTGCTAAGAGCAGAGGAAGGGTAGAGCGATGAAATTCAGGCAGGTTGTCAGAGGAGTTATCATCTGAGAGGGCAGATGGGCATAGGTCCTACGAAATGACTAAGAACACAGAGCTTCGCATCTGAGAGACCTGCATGAAAATCTCCTTCCACCAAGTCTCAGCTATTTGACCTTTGACAAAGTCCTTAAATTCTCTAAGCTTTAATCCTTTCTTCTGTAACATCTACCCCACAGGATTACAGTTTTAAAAATGAAATCCTCTGTGGATAGTGCTCAAAACATGGATGCTTAGTGAACAAAATTTAAAAATTGGGGGGGGGAGGTAAAAGTAAATATCCACAATAAAAGAAATGGACAATTATGATATATGCACAAAACTGAGTATGTGCAGGCATTAAAAATCATGTTTAGGACTCATCAGAATGTAACTGCAGGCAGAGAGAAAACCAATATAACAAAATAAAAACAAGTGGTGATTCCAGCTAAGGGTAAACAGGTGTTCACTGCACTATTCTTGCACTTTTCTGAAAGGTTATTTCTCAAAATATAAAGTTGGTTAAAAAAATCAAAAGTTAAGTTTAAAATGTTTTTATATTGTGGAACAACATTTATAATATTAAGTTAAAAAGGTGGCTGGAGAAATTATTTTTACATCTCCATGCTTTAAATGGAAGAAAAATACATTGAAGTCAAATTTCTCTCTGGGTAAAGGGAACCTCTACAGTTTTTAGCCATTTTCATTATACTCCTTCGTATTTTCCAAATATTCAACCAGAATTTATTACTTCTTGATAAATAAATAGATGTAATTTTTCATTAGTTTACAGCAGATACACACTTATACATGGTATTTTTACTGCTTTTCCTGTTTTAGGCCCCTTTCAAGGAATGTATTCATGAAAGTATATCCATACGTAGAAACTGGCACATGGTTTTTTTTCTCTCTTTAATTTAGATGAAGAACTTAATAAAAGTTAAATCATACTGTGACTTCTGAAGATGCAGTTTTATCTGTTTTGTTTTGTTTGTAGAGGGGAGGAGAAAGAGAGAGAGTGTTAGTTGTGGGAGGTGGGGAGGGGTGGAGGGAGAGAGAGAATCTTAAGCAGGCTCTATGCCCAGCAAGGAGCCGGATGAAAAGCTCCATCTCAAGACCCTGAGATCATGACCCGAGGCAAAATCAAGAGTCAGGCACTTAACCAACTGAACCACCCAGGCGCCCCTGAAGATGCAGTTTTCCTAAAACTTCTGTGATAATAAGACAACCAGTATTTCTAAAAATTGCATGTTTTTAAATTAGCGTATGCACAGCAGGAGCAAACGGATGGCCATGACATCAGGGAAGAGAGTGGAGGGAAACAACAGGTGCTTTTCAGTCACATGACAGAAGGGCCAGGCCTCAGGCACTTGCATTTGGCCAGTACTTGGCAAAGTGCCTAGCAAATAAAGGTGCAGACAGTGGATGACATGCCCATCACACGAGGCTCCCTAGTAGTAGCTAATGGTCCCTGAGTGTTTTTATCTGATGCTCCTCTCACTGAACGTTAACAACCATCAGTTGAGATAGGAATCATTATTATCACTTTCCTGACAAGGCAACAAACCTTTTAGCTTAAATCACTTGCTCACAACTAAGTGACCAGAGAAGAAACCCAGGCCTGCCAGATCCTAAGGTCCATGCTTTAAGTAAGGCCCTACATAACCAGAGAGGAGAGATTTTAGGTTTCGTGGGCCATACAGTCTGGCAAAACTACTCAAACCTGAGTTGAAGTGCAAAAGGGGCCATATAATTAAATGAATGTGACTGTATTCCAATACAATTTTATTTACAAAAACAGGTGGCAAGCTGGATCTGCTTCAGGGCTTGGTATGCCAACCCCTGCTGTAAGTTACTATTCAACATTGTCTCCATACAGTATCAGGTCCCACCATTCAGTAAGTATTTAATGAACACCTACCATGTGCCAAGCACTGTTCTTGGCTAGAGATACAGCTGTGAACAGAATGGAAAAGAGTCCCTTTCTGGAGCTCACCTTTGGGTAGGCATACTAAGTAAATAAACATAGTTATATACACATATATAAAATATAATGTCAGGAAATGATAAATGCTATCAAGACTTACTGAATGTTTGCCATAAATTAAACAAGATGGGTTGATAAATGACACTCTTAATAACTGCCCATAGCAAAACAGGATAACTGAGGTTCCACTCTTTATTAGTTCAAAATAAGCTGAACACACAAATACTCCCAACATGAGAAAACAGATTTCCACAAATTCAGGCACATACCTCGGCATAAGTAAAATTTTGGTCCTACCTTCCTGTGCTTTGCGTTCTCCATCTTCCATTCTAGTTACCTGAACTGACACCCTGCAAATAACAAAGCCTGGTGATAGCTAAGGGAAGTTTTCTTCCTGGCAGTGGATCTTAAATTTAGTACACATGAGTCCAATTGGTTTCTTGGGACTGAGCCAGACCCACCCTAGCCATTTGTAAATCTGTTAAAACAGTAGCTACAACGTATGGTTAAACTGCTTCCTCCAACAAAAGACAGATGGCTTCAGCAAATTTTAACTTTCTCCGTTGATGAGCCTCCCTGTTCCGGAGCAGAGGGGTGTGCGACAAGCGTGCAAGTCCAGCAAAGGAATTGGCAGTCACAGGATGTGGGGGTGTGATGCGGGCATGAAATCTGTGGCGGGGGCTAAAATGAAAGAAGATAAAGCAGATCACAAGCATACCAGCTTGTTGTAAGAACATACGGTTTCAGACTTCGAAATTTCTGAACTGCAGATACGAATCCACATTTATAACCCAAACCAAATGGCCGGAAGCAGTAAAAATGGGCAGTATTAGACTAAAATGTACATTTGAATTATTTGATCAGAAGGAAGAATAACACTTAATAGTGGCTTAGTATGTGCCAGATAATATACAGGCACTTTGCCATTTATTATAAATTATTAACCTCATTTTTCAAGATGAGGAAACAAATAAGATGTTAAATCATTTGTCTAAGGTCCTGTAGCTGGTTAAATAGGAAGCAAGACTTTGAATCAAGAATGCAAGAAGGAGGGTAAAACAGAAATAAGACATACTTGCCTTAGATTTCTGGGATCTTTAGAACTGGAAGGGGCATAAAGAGATCATCTCCAGTTAGAGCTTTTTATTTTAAGGAAATAAAAACAGAGAGGCTATTTGCCCAAAGCCATACAAGAATTATTATTTTCAGAATTGGGCCTAAAACCCAGAACTTCAGACATGAAATCTGCTGCTTCTATTCCACTTTGGCTTAGAAAATGACTTAACAAATACACTGAGTAAGGACTTTTGGAATTTATTATGTTTCAAGTGTATCTTTAGGGCAAGGACTTTGTATTACCAATTTGGGCACAAATAGGGACATCCCTATACTTTCCTCCTGGCTCTGGGTTCACTTCAGATAATCAAGATCAGTAGGCAATTTTATTTTTGCTCCTGAATACTATTAAGTGTCCTCTTTTCATCAACATACACAATGTAAATGTCAATTAACTGGTCAGTTTAAGCTAAGCAGGGTTTGGTTTTCACTGAACTCATCGATCATTTCACAAAGAATTTCCCCAAATAACATGTGTAGAAAATATACACATGAACTCAAAAGACAGAAACCAGATCATCTGAAATTTAACTTTAAATTATCAAAATAAAAGTTCCCCTCATTTGTTAAAGTCCTACATATTTAAGAGTTTTATTCCTGGAGAAGTCCAAAGAATTTCTAGAATCTCTCTTTTCTGATTCTAGACGAAACTATGAAACGGATTATGCCAGTTCCCAACATTTTCAGACTCTAGAATCTGTCTATCACTTTATAACTAACTGCCTTTATCGTCACTCAAAATATCCAGTGTCCCAACACATATGGGGGCTGTTTGGATGGCCCCACTGCAGTGACTCAGTCTTGACTTCTTCTCTCAGCAAGTGCTAATTTTTAATTAGAGATATCCTTAATAAGCTACTGTCCCAGGTGGGATACAGACGTGCATCTGAGGTCTGTATCAATGGCAGGTTTCGTAGTGACACTTGTGACAGGAAGGACAGATGTCCTGGTTGAGCTAGAAGGCGGGGATCTGGGACTGTCCGTCCTTCTGCTACTCTTAACTTTATGTCATGTTGAAAACCTTCTAAATCTGTATCCACGAAGTGGTTAAACTGTTGCAATATTTCAAGGAGCATAAGAAGAATATATTAGTCTGCCGGTTCCATGCTCTTGTTTGTTTCCTTCTTTCTTTTTTAAAGGTAGCATGATAAAATCAGTAATGGAAGGTTATGCTTCCCTTTTTCCTTAGAGAGCTTTTCAGTCTAAAGCTACGCCATTACTTTAATTACAACAATATTCTTCTGTTTTTTTGCTCCCGGGGGAAGGAATTCCATGCGGTCTAAGCCCCGGGAATTCAGTTTTGCTCGCTGTCCTTCCAGGTGGCAGATAGAGCATCATAAGCATCAGTTTTGGATTTGATTATAATCATTACAGATGTAGAACCTGAGGGCCCTGAGCTGATCTTTACTTACAGAAGAGCCGAGGAGGTTGAAAAAGCTCCAGAGTGAGGAGGCCTTTATACAACACAAGATAATGTACCTACAGCTGACTCTGTCAAAGGCAGGTAATCTCCAGACAAAATAACTGTTCTTTCACCATATGGCAAGATTTTAAACAACTCTCTTCCTTGCTTTAAATCAAGGGTATGATTAGCTCTTCAAACCACTGGTGACAGAAGGCTCCACACATAAATCATGAGTGCTACTCGGTTAGCAGGGGACATGTGCGGAGGGGGGCAGTTTATCAGTTTCCTCGGGCTGCCATATAACAAAATCCAACAGACTAGGTGGGTTAAACAACAGAAATTTCTTCTCACATTTCTGAAGACAGAAAGTCCAAGATCAGGGTGTCCATGGTTTGGTTTCTCTGGAAGCCTCTCTCATGGCTTGGGGATGGCTGCCTTCCCATGGCCTTTCCTCTGTGCATGGGCACCCCTGGTGTCTTTTCATCTTCTTATAAGGACCAGTCATCCCCGATTAGGGCCTGACCCTTATGAACTCATCTAACCTTAATGATTTCTTTAAAGGCCCAAATACACTCACATTAGGGGGTTAGGGCTTCAACATATGAATCTGGGTGGGGTGTACAATTCAGGCCATAACCGGTGGGATCGAGACGTGGTTGAATTCAGAATGCTGTATTCACCAGCAGACACATCTTCTCTGAAGCCATGCTTGCTGGGCCTCATGGAACCCCGAAGGAACCCCTGGATCAGAAGAATCTGAACTCTAGGAAGAATTTCATTTAATACTCACACAAGGCATTTCTTCTTATTTTTTTTAAGTAAGCCTAGCTGATTTTTCATACGCTTCAGGAGGTAGCAAGCCCCAGCAGAAGTTAAGACATGCATTCATCTTTATGGTAGTAAGAATTGGCTCATATTATATAGGTTCTCCTTTCAAGTAAGTGTGGGACATGAGTTATGTATTAGAGAAAATTCTGTACACCATCAGTGTGTCAGGGAAATGTCATACTGTTTGCATGTTTCACCACTGTTTCTTTGACTTTGTTTCCTTTTTTCTTTATTTTTGCTATTTTGTTTTGCTTTTCTTACATTTATATTTTTCTTTATAACTATATTTTGCAAAGGAATCTGAAATTTCTAGTATGTGACAATTAAGAAAGTGACTGAGTAAAGCTGGTCAACAACCAAACTAAAGAACAAAGAAAGGAGGCAATGCCTTTTAAGTTAGTGTATAACTATGTTTACTACTCATAGAATTTTAGGGGGATTTGATATTGCTTTACTATAAATGAGGTTCAATTGGGAGGCTCAGGGATGCATCCATATTATTCCAATTGAAATTAGCGATAATTAGTTTTGATCTATGGAAATTTGCCCTATGAGTGTGCTTTTAAGTAATAAATTATCCTCATAAGGCAGAGAAGAGGGCACAGGACTAATAAAAAGTACCATTAGCTATGAGCTGGTTTTTGGGACTAAGATTCTGTTTTTAAATCGGGGTACTGAGTTACATCATGCATGAACCACAAGATTTCCTTCAGCTTCTCCAGAGACCTAGAGAAAAAGCCACTGTCTAGTCTTCCTGGCTTCTTTTCTCTAGGCTAATAAACCAAATCTCAGGCTTTGAGAGTTTGCCATTCTGATGGTACCAAAAAGCAAGAGATAACACCACCCCAAAAGCTCACCAAAGAAAATGTCATTTCTCCCTGAGTCCTGAAGCAGCTTTGAGCATTCAATGAAGGGCTCTTCCCTCCCTGAGGTGGCCTCAGATTGACCCTAAGAATGGAGGACAGGGGAGGAACACCCCATTCCCACTACCTCACCAAAACTGCAGAATTTCAGTGAGATAAACCTCCCCCAAAGGGGTGACACATCATTAGAATTCCTGTTCAGGAATCTTTTGAAAAGTTTTCTCGGGCGCCTGGGTGGCTCAGTCTGTTAAGCGTCTGCCTTCGGCTCAGGTCATGATCCCCGGGTCCTGATATTGAGTCCCACATCGGGCTCCCTCCTCGGCGGGAGCCTGCTTCTCCCTCTCCCACTCCCCCTGCTTGTGTTCCTGCTCTCGCTATCTCTCTCTCTGTCAAATAAATAAATAAAATCTTTAAAAAAAAAAAAAAAAGAAACGTTTTCTCTGTGGAGACCTGTGTTGGAATGTGGACGGGAGACCTCTCCCCAGAGATAGGATTCCAGAGAAGGAAGCAACAAGAGGCACCAAGGTAAGAGGTAGGACACAAGACGACCAAATATTAGAGAGTTGAGGGAGATGGAAAAAAGCAAAGAAATCTGGGACTGTGGGAAATACGACACCATTCATTTTGCTTGGAGGGCTCACCTGCAAACGTGAGGCACTGTGCTCATAAGACACAGACCATTACCATTCCTTATACCCAGACCCTTACTTTCTCTGCTGTAAGAGGAAAAATCTTGATTATTTGTGCTGGAGATCACACCCGCTTCACCTTATCAGGAACTTCCGTTAATATCATCTCTCAGACTTTTACCATCAATTTCTCCCTCTCTACTAGATTATTCCCCAAAGCTCTACAGACATGCTCATGAATCTTATTCCTTCTTTAAGAATCTCAAGTGCACAGAGGGGAAGGTGGATTAATTACAAACTGTTGTTCCTGACACACTCTCACCATGACCTGATTTTGCTTCGTTCTTTAGTTGGAACTTTTTAGATACTGCAGTAAGCATTTGCTAACCCACCACCCAAAGGAAAACCTAGAGCCTTAATGATAGCATACATCTAACCATATTATGCTGATTTTCCTATCTCCCTGCCTCCCTCCACCTGAAAAAAAACATTGCCCCAAATCCTGAAATCAGCACTCTCTTACTTTCTTTATATGTACTTTTAAAATATACTTTGGGGGCACCTGGGTGGCTCAGTCGGTTAAGTGTCTGCCTTCTGCTCAGGTCATGATCTCAGGGTCCTGGGATCGAGTCCCGCATTGGGCTTCCTGCTCAGCTGGCTGCCTGCTTCTCTCTCTCCCTCTCCCTCTGTGTGTGCGCTCTCTCTCTCCCTCTCTGGCTCTGAGTCTCTCTCAAATAAATGAACAAAATCTTTAAAAATAATAATAAAATAAAATATACTGTGAAAGTTTTGGTTGTATGTAACTTTTACAAAAATAGTAACATCCTGTGTGATTCTTGTATTCATTTCCTATTGCTTTTGTAACAAAACACCACAAATTTAGTGGCTTAAGACAAAACCAATTTATTAGCTTGTTATTTCTGAAGGTCAGAAGTCCAAAATGGATTTTACTGGTCTACAAGGTGTCCACAGGGCTTGTGTTCCTTCTAGGGACTCTGGACTCTGGAAGAGTCTGGTCCCTGCCCTTTCCAGCTTCTAGAGGCTTCCTACCTTCCCTGACTCCTTACTCCTTCAGAACCAGCATCTTCAAATCTCTCCTTCTCTCTGTTGTGCCCCCCTCCAGCTAACTCCAGCCTCTCTTTTTTTTTTAAATTTTATTATGTTATGTTAGTCACCATACAATACATCATTAGTTTTTGATGTGGTGATCCACGATCCATTGTTTTCCTCTTACCCTGTTGGTGGGAATGCAAGTTGGTACAGCCACTTTGGAAAACAGTGTGGAGGTTCCTCAAAAATTTAAAAATAGAGCTACCCTATGACCCAGTAATTGCACTCCTGGGTATTTACCCCAAAGACACAGATGTAGTGAAAAGAAGGGCCATATACACCCAATGTTCATAGCAGCAATGTCTGCAATAGCCAAACTCTGGAAAGAGCCGATGAATGGATAAAGAAGATGTGGTCCATATATATAATGGAATATTATTCAGCCAGCCTCTCTCTTAAAAGGACCTTTGTGATTACACTGGAACCACCCAGAAAATCCAGGAGAATCTTCCAAACTCAAGATCCTTATCTTAATCACATCTGCAAAATCCCTTTGCTACGTAAGGTAATGTATTGACTGGTTTTAGGGAGTAGGACATGGACATCTTTTTGGGGCACTGTCTTTGCCTACCATAGTTATCTTTCAGGACTTACTTCTCTCCTTGAAATATTCCTATTCCACCTGTCTCTGCAGCTTCCCAGTTTATTCATCCACTCTCCTGCAGGTGTGCATTGGATGGCTTCCTGGCTTTGGCTACCATAAGCAGTGTTCCTATGCACATTCTTGTTCATGTCTCCTGCTGTCAAGATATAGAAAGGTCATTGGGGAAGTGGGATAGAATTTCTGGGCCATTGGGAGGTAAATATTCAACTTTCAGAGATACTGTCAAAGTGGGTTTTTTGTTTTGTTTTGTTTTTTAAGTGAGAGCACCATGTGCACTCCTAAGAGCAATGGAAAGGGGTCCTATGGAAAGCCAATGCTTGGTATTGCCCAATCTCTAAAAAATTTTTGCCAACAGAATGGATCTAAAATAGCATCTAATCATGGTTTACATTTCCCTGATCATTAACTATAACAAATAGTTCCTCAAATGTTTATTGTCCATCTGAATTTCTTCTATGAGATGTCTACTCATGGCTTTTCTTCCTTTTTCTTAGTGATTTCAGTTATGTTTTTCTTAATACTAACATTTTTTTCAGTTGTTTACATTGCATTTGGGTTCCCTGACCCTACTAACAAATTGTTTTCTTCATTCCCTTTAAGGTTTTTTTGGTTGTTCTTTATTTTTTTTATTTTTATTTTTTTAAAGATTTTATTTATTTATTTGACAGAGAGAGACATAGCGAGAGAGGGAACACAAGCAGGGGGAGTAGGAGAGGGAGAAGCAGGCTTCCCCGCGGAGCAGGGAGCCCGATGTGGGGCTCGATCCCAGGGTCCTGGGATCACGACCTGAGCCGAAGGCAGACGCTTGACGACTGAGCCACCCAGGCGCCCCTGGTTGTTCTTTAAATGAAAGTTCTTAAGTTTGTGTAGATGGATTTACCAGTCTTTTATAGTCACTGGGTTTTGTTTACATTTGTTTGTTCTACTCTAAAATAAAAGTTTCCTACCCCATCGTCTAAAAAGATTTACCTGTATTTCCTACCAAGAACTGCCAAGTTTTATTTTTGACATTTAAGACCTCAGTCCATTTGGAGCTGGCTGTCACATATACGGTGTGAGGAAATAATCCAATCTCATCTTTTCATTCAAATCCCATTTATCCCAAACTCCCTTTCCCCACCACCCTGACAATGCCACCCATCATATTATAAGGTTCCATACGTGGGCTGATGGGTTATTCTATCCTCTCTACTTTATCCTATTGATTCATTTGCCTATCTCTGCATGAATACTACTCTCTCTTAATGATTATAGCTTTAGAATAAATCCTTATCAGGGTGCCTGGGTGGCTCAGTCGGTTAAGGATCCGACTCTTGGTTTCAGTGCAGGCCACGATCTCAGGGTCGTGAAATCGAACCCTGCATCCCGCTCTGTGCTCAGCACAGAATCTGCTTAAGATCCTCTCTCTCTCTCTCTCCGTCTGCCCCTCCAGCCCCCTGCATGCATGCACACGCATGTGCACGCTCTCTCTCTAAAATAAATCAATCTTAAAAAAATCCTTATTTATTTTATCCTTCAAAATAAATACAACAGAACATATACCCTATCCTTGCTCTTCTTTATCATAAGTAATCTAGAGATTTTAGTGTTTTACTCTTTTATATACTTTTTGGAAACATTATATCAAGCCCCATGAGAAACTTCTTGAGACTTTAATGGACAAAGCACAATGTTTGGATTGAATCTATACATCAGTTTTGGAAGAATTAATATCTTAAAGCTATTGTTTTCTCTCTGAACATAATAGAGCTCTCATTTATTGAGTAATAAATCTTTTTTAAACTATTTTATTAAATTATGATTGACATATCAAAGTCTGTGCATACTTAGTGTGCACAACTTGATGAGTTTAGAGATAAGCATACACCCATGAAATCATCACAATCTACACCATGAACGTATCAGTTATCTCCAAAAGCTTACCCCTGCCCTCTTATTTTTATCACCATCATTATTATTAATATGTGTGTGGGGGGGTGTAAAATAAGAACACTTAACATCTACCTTCTTTGCAAAATTTTAGGCATTGTAATTCAGGCCTATAATTAACTAAAGGCAGGAGCTCTCTAGGACTTACTCATCCTGTATAACTGAATATTTGTACTCTTTGATTAATACTTCTCTATTTCTCACTTTCCTCAGCCTCTGGCAGCCACCATTCAACTCTCTACTTCTACAGCTATTTTAGATTCATCATCTATGTGTACCGTGTAGTACTTAGTATTTGTCCTTCTGTATCTGGCTTATTTCACTTAGTATAATGTCCTCCAGCTATCCATGTTGTCACAAATGGCAAAATCCACTTCTTTTTTTAAGGCTGAGTAATATTCCATTGTATGTATATTTCTCATTTTCTTTATTCATTCATCTGTCAAAAGACACTTAGGTTGTTTCCTTATTATGAATAATCCTGCAACGTACCAGTTAACATTCCCACCAACAGTGTATGAGGGTTTCCTTTTCTCCACACCCTCATCAACACTTCCTATCTTTCTTTTCTTTTTTTTTTTTTTTGATCATAGCCATCTGACAGGTGTAAAGTGATATCTCATTATAGTGCTGATTTGCATTTCCCCGGTGATTAGTGATGTTGAGCACCTTTCCATATAACTGTTGGCCACTTGTAGGTCTTCTTTGGAGAAAAATCTATTCAGTTCCTTTGTCCATTTTTTTAAAATAGGTTATTTGTTGTTGTTTTTGCCAACGAGTTGCAAATATATTTTGAAAATTACCCTTTATCAGATATATGGCTTGCAAATATTTTTTTCCATTCCACAGGTTGCCTTTTCTTTTCTTTTTTTTTTTTTTAAAGATTTTATTTATTCATTTGAGACACAGAGATACAGAGAGAGAGAGAGAGTGCATGAGCAGTGGGAGAGGCAGAGGGAGAGGAAGAAGCAGACTCCCCGCTGAGTCATGAGCCCGATGTGGGACTCGATCCCAGGACCCTGGGATCATGACCTGAGCCGAAGGCAGACGCTTAACCATCTGAGCCACCCAGGCGCCCCTCTTTTCTTTTCTTTTTAATTTTATTATGTTGTGTTAGTCACCATACAATACATCATTAGTTTTTGATGTGGTGATCCACAAACAGGTTGCCTTTTCATTGTGTTGATGGCATCCTTTCTTGTGCAAAAGGTTTTTAATTTGATGTAATTTTGCTTATCCATTTTTCCTTTTTTTGACTACTTTTGGTGTCATCCAAAAAATCATTGCTAAGGCAACTGTCAAATAGCTTTTCCCCTATGTTTCTCCTCATAATTTTACCTTCAGGTCTTATGAAATCTTTAGTCCACTTTGAGTTGATTTTTTTGTATAGTCACAAAAACATTGTGTATGGTCCAAAATTAGATAAAGGGTCCAATTGCTTTTTTTACATGTGGATATCCAGTTTTCCCAATACTAGTTATTAAACAGACTATCCATTTCCCATATGTATTCTTGGTATCCTTGTCAAAGATCAGCTGACCATATATGATGAATCTCTTAATAAAGTTATTCTCTCAATAAAGTTTAATGATTTTCTCTGTAAAGGCATTCTACACCTTCTGTTAGAGTGATAACTAGTTACTGCAAGTACCTGATGTTACTGTGAAGGCTATCTTCTCCTTAATTTAGTTTCAGGGTTGCATCTAGCATAGACATGCTAACTTGCTAAATGCTTCAATTATTCCTAGTAACATCTATAGATTCTTTACAGTTTTCTCTGCAAATAATTACATTATCTGCAAATAATGATAGATTTGTTGTTCCCTTTATTCCAATTCTCATCACTTCCAATTTTGTTTCTTGTCCTATCACAAGTTTGAAAAAGAATTTACTACAACAAACTTTTTTTACAACAGATTTCTTAGCACAGGACTGTACCATAGTTGCTAAAGTACTAAAGATTTTGTAAGTGTTCTATATTTAACTTCTTCTTACATCTACATATCTTTATATCTGTGCCATGCTTGATTTGGCATGTTTTACCATCATCATAATTCTTCCTTATTGCTACAGAGACAGTGAACTCAAACATATATACACTGGTTATTAAAGCAATCAAAAGAACTATGTGGTAAGATCAATGGATATATATATATATATATACATCTATATATATATATATATATAATCTCCATGGAGATATATATATCTCCAATCTCTACTAGCCCTGCTCTTGTCCCCCCACCTAACATGGTAAGAATCACCTCCACTGGGCTCTTGAGGAAGTGTATCAAGAAGTGCTCCATATAAAAATGATTACTTTCAAAAAAAAAAAAAAAGCTTTAGTCCCAAATTTGATTTGGGATAATCATCTCTGGCTTTACTAAGATACACTAGGTTAAGTCAGAACTCCCTTCAGGTTCTTGCTAAGGGACAGGGGTCATAGCTTGATTGGCTATGAGAACTCTGTGGATAACGGTATGAGAATGTCAACCACTATAGGCAACATGGTTTGTGATACAAATGACTCCTGATTAGTTAAGTGCATATGGGCTGGGAGAATTACATACACATCTAAGTGAGTCCTGATGAAGAGGAATGCGTGAGGCTGCATTCCACGTGCTCAAGTCCCTCTTCTCCGTCCCTCCGAGCAGACTGGCTCCAAGGATAGCCTTTGCGGTACTTTAGCAACAACAGTGCACCCCGTGGCTTTTCATACTTGCTCTCCTGTGCCCCGTGGTCTCGAGCGCTGTCACTCAGCGGTGACAGGGAAACTCAGGAGCCCGTCTCAAGGCCTCCCATTAGTTACACCCACAGCAGGCCCATCGAATTTCTTATTTTTCAGTAAGCTGTGTAAAGTTAATTGAGAGGGAAATGGAAAATTCCACTCCAAAAAGCATTTTCAAGTCACAGGCCTGGATAAACTCCATTTTACGGAAGAAGATTTAGAATTATGAGTGGCCTCTATAAAGTTAATTGCGAATGATCATGGCTATGTAAAAATAATAACCTGCCTTGGAGACCAAAAAGATACCTCCCCAGCACCTCCAACAAAAGCCCAATAATATGTACCATAAAATTTTCAGGCAATTCATCAGAATGCTATATTAACTCTATAATAGGGGTACCAAAATAAGCTTCAAGTCATTTTTTTAAATCTTAAAAATTCTGTGAAGTGTAAAGTCAAAAACGTTGTTTATAAGAAGACTGTACCAGACAGACTCGCTCCGAGTCTATTTCACCTCCACGATGTGACTGACTGCTCTTTGCAACGGCGCTGCAAGCATTAACATTTGTCATGTGCTTAAATAGTATGGATGGGCATTCCACGCTGTTTATAATTCTAACATCATTCTCTGAATCTACATGGCATAAATTAAGCAAACAGAACTCACACAGTCATTTCCTTCCAATGAAGGAAGGCACAGTATACAACAATTTTTAAATAACAACCAATTAAAAAAATAAAAGCTCAGGTCACATCTATCAATATAGACAGAACCCACAGAAAAAGTCCCTCTCCCACCTTCCCCCAATACATTAACACTCATAAAGACAATCCCACAGAAAGGGAGACCAGTGATCGGTTGGTAGAGGGCCAGTTTTACCACCCAGAGATACGGGTGTGCAAAACAGAAATTAAGTTATAAAAATGTAGAATTCTGGGGTGCCTGGGTGGCTCAGTCAGTTAAGTGGCTGCCTTCGGCTCAGGTCATGATCTCGGGGTCCTGGGATAGAGCCCCATATCAAGTTCCCTGCTTACTGGGGAGTCTGCTTCTCCCTCTCCCCTACACCCCTACTCATGCTCTCTCTCGGTCTCAGATAAATACAATCCTTTAAAAAAATGTAGAATTCCTATCACTTTTGCAAATCTGCATTTGAGAAATGATGGTCATACCTGTTTACAAGCTTATTGAATGAATGAATATAGAACTTAACACAAATAATGAGGGGGCTAACTTTTTGAGGATCAGTGATTTTTTTTTTTTTAAGATTTTATTCATCCATTTGAGAAAGAGAGAGAGCACGCATGAGCAGGGGGAGGGGCATAAAGAGGGGAGAAGCAGACTCCCTGCTGAGCAAGGAACCGACATGAATGACGTGTACCTGGGGCTCGTGGGGCTTCATGGACCCCAGGACCACGACCTGAGCCAATCAAAATCAAGAGTTGGTCGCTTAACCAACTGAGCCACCCAAGTACCCCTCCAAAAGCCATTTTGAAAAAAAAATGTGTTAGTTCATTTTAAGATGAGATATTTATATAATATTTTACTAATTCTTTGTACTGTATTTTTGTACTCTCTTGTTTTCATGCTCTAGAGCAACACCATCGAATACAACTTCCTGTGATGCTGTAAGTGTTCTCCGTCTGTGCTGTTCAAGAGGGCCACCATTAGCCACAGGAGGGCACTACGTACTTGAAATGGAACAAGTGCCGCTAGGAAACTCAATTTTAGCAGTATTTCATTTCAACTAATGTGAATTCAAATAACCCCACGTGGCCAGTGGCCACCTTCCTGGAAGTGCGGCTCTGATGAATAAATGCTCTTGCATTTTTCACTTGTTTCATGAAGGGCTTTCAACTTCCCTTTACAACCTTGCTCAAGGTCATCTCAGAGCCCTGCGTCGTGCTTCTTTACAATTTAGAGTTTCTCTACTAAATAGAAAGCATTCCAGTATTGACGTCCCTGGGTATACTGTAATCTACCCAAAAATAGGACAATGTTTTATTAATCTCTGTCATCTCAGCATCCAGCAGAGGGCCTGGCCTGTGGTGGGCCCTCATTACATTTTTGTGAAATGAATGAACAGAAAGAAGCCATCAGCGGCTGATTATATAGGGAAGTTCTAAGTGAAAATTTCATGTTTGTGGAAAACTATCCTTTTGCCTGCCATTTATTTTCTTATTCACATGCATAAAAGCCATTTCTACCTTATTGAAATCCTAGCTAAGTAGTAGAGGTGGTGTTTCTGCTAAAGTAATTTCAAGGGGGTCTGATCAAATGAGCCATATGGCAACCTTGCAACTTACAGCTGCAACTCGTCTTCTCGTTCACCCTCAAGGATGGCTGGTTATGAAGCATGAGAGCAAACACTCGCCCATTCCTGCTGCAGACCTGAAAGCAACACCAAATGCAGAACACTTACCGTCACCAACATCAAAGTCCTTGAACGCCAGTTCTGAGCCCGAATCATCAAGAAGGATTTCGCCATTCAGCGTGAACATCATGGTGTGCTCTGTCATGTCAACCATGCACCCCACCACATCGCCTGCTTGCCAAGAGCGCCCATAGTGCTCATTACCCTGGTGCCACCGCTGGGCCTAGGGACAGAAGAGTCACTTGTCACAGGAAAAGCCAGGAGAAGAGGACCCACCCACCAACCCACCACTGCTGGCATGACTCACAGCAGCTTCTTCTGCGAACACAGCAGGAGGAAGGACTGAGTCCTACCGCACGCATCAGTGTGGCGTGATGCCCTAGCTGACGTGGAGGTGTCTGGGAATTCTGAATCTCTCATACTAACATTGTCTGTTATTGAATCTTGAGGAAAGACCCAAATGCTATTTCATGATTTTGAGAAACGATTAATTTAAAAATCTAACCCAACATACATTCTATTAAAAAAACAAAACCCTCTAAGTCTTTAGAAATGAATTTTTTGCACTAAAACGAATGTTTCCCAGGATATGGGTTGTTTTTCTCTATTTCCCAAAATACAAAGAACTGTGAGTAGAGAATGAAGCTGAGAACTTATCATTGGAAATGACATTCTAATTTTCATCTATTTCAAAATACAATTCCATTCGTTGGAACCAATGCCACGGATACATTAACAGAACAGGAATCTTGAAACATTTCAGTATATACTAAAACCAAAAAAGCTTCAAATCAAACCTAAAAGATATTTACTGAAATAATGAGTCAAAAATTAAATACACACGCCAACAATGTCTTGTATACATAGGTGAAATCACATAAATACATCTCAAACATAGTTTTGATAATGTGACTTTTGAATCTCTAAGTATAGTCCACTGATTTATGGGTACAAAATAAGTTATATTATTTTGTCAGATAAATCTTTTCATTTTTCCTCATAAGAACTGCCTCCACTGTGAATTGGTATGTAAGGGGGGAGAGTCACCAATGCAAAGCAGTGATATGATTATTCCCAAGCACAATACATTGTACTTTTTAAAAATCTATTCCAGTGACTTAGGTATCCAAAGATGTTAAATTTTCTATATGAAGTAAAAAACACGTTCAGGAAATGTGGTGTTTCAAAACAAAGTGGGTCAGTTGTTCCAGAAGACACAATATTAACTTCTAGCCTAGAAATGCTTTCTCACACATGCATACCTCAGTACATGAGATATGTATAAATGTCAAATCTCTTCATGATTGCTTATTTATTCTGATTTTCCTTTTTTAATTAAAAATAACTTTTCCCTTCATATGAGAAAGAATGCAAATTCACAAAGAAAATAAGAAAATAAGATAAAGGAATAAAATACAATTTTATCAATCAAAAATGGCTATCATTATCCTACTGTAGATAGGTTCATATATACATATTTTTTATTTTAACATATTTTTACACATAAAATAACTTTTAAACATTTATATAATGCCTAAGTAAATAATGAACAAGCACCTGACCAGCTTCCATCCACCATAAGAAAAATTACTAATAATATATACAATGGAATATTATGCAGCCATCAAAAGGAATGAGATCTTGCCATTTGCAATGACATGGATAGAACTGGAGGGTGTTATGCTGAGCAAAATAAGTCAATCAGAAAATGAAAACTTTTTGTGATTTTAAACAACACTGTCTTAAGCATTCTCATGGCTATTAAATGTGTACACCTACCACTATTGCTTGAGGATAAATTCCTTCTATGGAATTGCTGCGTCAAAGCGTATGCATTTTTAATTAGCATATGCATTTTTAACACTCCTGACAAAGATGATTCATTTTTTTGATAACAACAGAGAAGCAATGTTTTACTTCTTGAATTTCACTGGGGGGGGGGGGGTTGTGTGGAGGGGAATGTCTTGAGATCACAAGGACCAGGAGCCTTTTTTTCCAGGTTTGTGCTCCAGAACATCCTAATGTTGCTGCCCTCCCCAAAGGAGTGACAGCGATGGAGGCACACACAGACGTACATGCCCCGGGAGACAGCAGCCTACAAAATCAGGAGCCTACAAACTTCAGCATCTGGTGCTCAGCAAAGTCTACTCACCTTGAAGCCATCAAAAGCAAAGGCACGTTCGTCAGAGCCAAGCTCTTGATCAGGCTGACAGCCTGGCCTGCTCCAGCCAACCCTCATGTCGCCCGCAGTGACCGCCTCGAACTCAAAATACCACCTTCCTGCCTTGACAGCGTAGGTCTTCTCAGCACGGAAGATTCGGAACCGCTCCCCGGTGCCACTACACACTTCCGCTCTAGCAGCTGTGAAGGTAAAGAGATCCTAGGGATCAACGGGTGGGAAACTGAAAGAGGAGGGAGGACGTCCCATAACATCTGTAATTAAAGTTAACAGGGATGATGGTAACCATACGGTCTTTCTTACCCAGGCTCACATTTTATGAAGTGTTTCCATACACATGGATCAGCCACCATCCCATGGAACCAGACTGGAGAAAGGGAAAGCACAAGGGCCCCCACTGGAGAGACTGGTTGTCAAACCTCAGTAACATTGCAGGGGTGGGCAGTGCTTCCCCCGTTAGCCCCGGGTTCAGGAGGGACCTCTGTGCAGGGGAAAGCCTCCCAGCCTCTTGGTGGTTTGGCAGTGGAATCTGAGATGAACTTGAGGTCATGGATGGGAAAAAGTCAATAAAAGAGACCTGAACTGTTCTGCCCAAGAAATGAATAGACATTTGGGGGGTGAGGGAGAAGAAGGAAGAAGCAGCCAGAAGGTGAGAAGGAGAGAGAAAGCAACAAGGTAAAGAGATAAATAGCAGAGAAGGGTAACCATTGACTAATTTCCCAGACAGGATGGCTAAGAGCAAAGCTCTGCTAATATCTCACACCTTCATCATAATGTGCTACACATACAAATGTTGTGTTTAAGTTTTGAGGAAAAAGAAAAGGGCCAAGTCCAACATCAAGGATCAGTGTGGTGCAAAGGGGGGGGGGGCGGCATATGTATATGTAAAAATAAGATGCACATGGATGGAAAATGCCAGGAATACAAAACCTCAGACCAAGGGGCCTGGAGCCAGGACAGCCATGAGAACATAAGTCCTTAGAAAATCACAGGGCATGAGGACAAAGGTCCACTGAGTTGATATGTCAAAGGATAAACTGTCAGCTCAGCTAAGATCTGGGTTAGACAGAAGACAACATTTAAGTGACATTGACCAAAGTCAAACAACTAACAAATGGAAGAATTCCAGAGCTGCCCAATGCTACAGCCCCTGTTCTTTCCATTCTGCCTCCAAAAGTAGGCACAGAATCAACAGGTCCTGGTTAAATATTAGTTCTCATCTGTTTTCCTTTCAGGAGATGGGAACGACCGTATAAATAATAGAAGTTTAATATCAGCTTAACCATGATTTGATATGAACAAACAAGAACTATAAAAATAATTCAAATAAGCTTTCAAGGGTGCCAATAAACACACAGCCAGATCATCTACTGAAGATTAGACTGGCATCAAGAAACAATGGACTAAGATGTTTCTATTGATTGCAGGACATACAGGTGAACTGTATCTCTTGCTAAATCTTTCAAAAGCTGGATTAAGCTTAAGCTTCTGAATAGGCAATACTTTGTTGTTCCATCTCCCCCCCCCAACTTACACACCCATGCACACCCCTAACAACCTAGTCTGCTCCAAGCAACTGTCATGTCTCTAGCAGTGACAGCCTCCAATTCAAAATGCAACTTGCATGGGTGCTCACACACACACACACACACACACACACACACACATCATGCAATACATTCAAACACCTCGCTGAAAAATGCACTAATAGTTTAAAAATCAGACATTCATAATAGTATATGGAGCATGCTGCATGTACGAAATCCTCTGAAGAGGAAAAAGTTTGCTTCTAATACATTCAAGTTGGGGGTGGACAGGAACCTGAATGAGAAACATCTCTATGGTGAACGATAAAAAACTCTCATGTCTGTTACTTAGTAACAATGATTTTGGGGAGATAGGAGAGCAAACCGCTTTTTGAGGAAAAAAATATGATCAGATTTTATGATACTTAGAGGCGGTTACTGCAATTAAGAAAATAGCCCAGGGGCACCTGACTGGCTGTCGGTAAAGCATGCGATGCTTGATCTCAATGTTATGAGTTTGAGCCCCACAGTGGGTGTGGAGTCTACTTAAAAAAAAATTCTAAATATTGCAATAGTAAAAAAAGAAGTCAAATTTTCAGATGTAATATTTCCTCAAGTAACGGCACACTGATCCATTACTTCCTTAAGTCATGGTTGCAACCTTCCCTGAATTACTATAAGGCATACAGAATATTGAACGGACATTTGGAAGTTACTTTTCATGAAAGAAAAAAGTTCCTGTGTAGTTATCCATATTTTTAATTATGTCAACATTTGCAGATAAAATCATATACTGTATTCTAGTATGTACTAATAAATTAAACTCCCAATTTTCTAAGGATAAAATAATTCTGTTCTTTAGAAAACTAAAATACTAAAAAAACCTCACAAGTTCTTTTTTCCCTTTTTATGTTTCCAGGCCATTGGACCCCACTCACATGCACAGTGTTTTCAAGAAAAGCAAACAAATTTTAATATGAGCTTACATCAAGTATGTTGGAAGGCAAATTTGGTATAAAACTGTAACAGATCATTTCCTTAAAAAGCCACTACAAATTTCTCTTGGTAATACGATTTACCAAGAAACATCTCTACATACAGATAATGAAAATAGGGGGCAGCATATGGAAAATGTGTGGCAATCACAGGGACCAATGCAGAATTTCTTGGTCTTGGTATTTTTTTTTCCTGACCTTAGCTGCCGCATTATTCTTACACTCATTGATGAGACTCGACCTGAACTGGAAGTGCACATGCTATTCATAGACACCATTATGCAAGGGACTTGTAACCTCCATGGATCTTCCTCCAAACGTCTGTATGATTCATGGTTCCTATTCTATATTTTTTACATTAGTTTAGGGCAGCTTACAACCATGGTTGCAAGAAGCAACAGTTCAGCATTCTATTTCTTGATAAAATACTAACATTAAATGGAAATCTGGATCTATGGAAGTTAAAAAAAAAGATCCCAGGCAATCTGTAACAACTTCTTTTGCATACCCCGTGGCATCGATCATCTGGACACCAAGTAGGTGTTCTTTAAGTAGCTGTGAGATTGTATCTAGGAACAAAGACTTTCCTGAGCCTGGACACAGGTGCCCAGGCAAATACCTAACGGGCAGTGTTAGTCTCAAAGGCATAGAGCTCTCCCCCCAAATATGTAATTCTTATGCTTTCCTTAAACACTATACATTCATATAAGTTTGGTAAGTGATTCTAGCTCATGTAAGTATGTATAGATGATTTTCTTATATTGTTATAATGAATATAATAATAACTGACATTAAAAAAATGAACCATTAGCCCATGTATTCCTGGTGAATTTTATCAAGGATATTGATACTCAAAGAAGAAATTCAGGAATTGTGCCTTTAACAAACCACCTCAAGATAAATGGTAAGGCCTGATAAAATCCTGTGTTCCCAGGACCCCAGGGATCCTGGCACAAAGAGGGCACACACCAATGACTGACCAAATAGGACCTAAAGCATCCATACACGCTCTACTCCAAACCCTACTTTTAAAAGATACTTACCACTAGGGGGCAGTCAAGATCTAATTATGTATTAAAAAATGTAAGTTACTTAGGATAAGCTATAAAGGCAGGCAGGCTAGTCTCTTTAAAAATTTTATACATGTCTAAAAAAATTTCTACACATATCCTTCAGGTGTGTTTACACATAACAATTTTAAAAATTATTGATACTAACCAGTCATCCTTTCAACTTCCTGGTATTATTTCTAATAAAACAATTCAAACTTTGATAAAACCTTGTGGGAAGAATAACTTAGTGTTTCAAATGTCTTAAAATGTTATTTAGAACAATACTCCAAAGGTAGTATGTTTCACATACTGAGTTCATATTCAAGGTGTAATATGTAAGCATTCTGCTGATGAATAGAAAACAAATTATAACCCAACCGTGATTTAAGTACATAGGGTTAGATTCAATTTTATCAAAATTTTTATGCCCTTAACTTTTTTTTAATGTCAGCAAGGGCAACACAGCCAGTTACGTTTTTAATCTTATCTCAGTGATCACCAGATTTATTTTGCTTTATTCCATAAAATCTCTCCCATCTATCTTTTCATTTCCATGTTCACCATCCTTGTTCTGAAAATCACAAATTTTCCAAAGCTTCCCAACTGGTCTCTCTATCTCCGAGCACTCTCCCCCTCCAATCTGTTCCTTCCCACTGTTGCCATAGTTATATTGCTATTGTAAACTGTGATCACACATCAAGCTTTTGCTTTAAAACTTCCTGAGGCTAGAATTCCTTGCACAAATTTATCCACATTTCTTAGCTGGGCTTTCAAGATATTCCATATTTTGTCCTAATCCTTCACCTTCAACCAGTAGTGTTTTCTCCCCACTTGTATGTAGCTCATAATTTTGCCCAACGAGACACTACCAATCATCCCTCAACTCTTACTATACTTAATTACATCAGATATAATTTCCCTCTGGCAGAAATGCTCTCCTCATCTACTCTCTACTTGACATTTTGATCCCTTCCACACCCAACTCAGACGTCATTTTCTCCCCTTATTGATTCCTTCAATTAGAAAATAAATCTTTCTTATGTATTTTCCATAAAGAACAGTCAAACCCCGGGGTGCCTGGGTGGCTCAGTCGTTAAGCATCTGCCTTCGGCTCAGGTCATGGTCCCAGGGTCCTGGGATCGAGCCCCACATCGGGCTCTCCACTCAGCAGGAAGCCTGCTTCTCCCTCTCACACTCCCCCTGCTTATGTTCCCTCTCTCGCTGTGTCTCTCTCTGTCAAATAGATAAAATCTTTAAAAAAAAAAAAAAAAAAAGAACAGTCAAATCCCTACTATGAGGAAGGCATTCTATCGTATACGGGGACACAGTGGTAGACAAGAAACAGGATCTCAGCCTTCACCGTGCAGTATACTACACTAGCCTACCTCTTGCCCATGGAACTTCAATGAGACAAACTTGCCCACCAACAACCAATGGTTCTCTCTAAATTCCCAACTTTCAGATACCATGCCATCCTCTGATCACCACCTTTTCTTCTAGTTTCCTCATTTCCTGCACAAACACATTCACTCCTTGAACACATTAACTTCTTCCTAGGCTTCCCTTATCTAGATAGCCTTTGATGTCTTCGGCCCTATTTCTCTTCTCCTTATTTGCTGTCAACCCCAATCTTTGTCTGATTTCAGGGTCTTCGTTCTCCTCAACATCCATACTTGCTCTGCTGACCATGCTGGAAAGCACAGGCACACGGCAGATTGGCACCACTACTAGACTAGCTCATAGTCTCCAATCTCAATGGGACCCTTAATGTTTCTCTGCACTCTTTTTATCTGTTCGCAACCAGCTCTCTGTTACATCCCACAAAACAGCCATTTCTAATTTTTATTATTGAGTGTCATCAGCAAGACAGAGTAAAGACCTCCAAAAATCCTCTTCCATAAAACTAATGAGAACACTGGAAAAAACTGTCAAAATCAACTTTTCAGAGCTCTAGAAATTAGCCAAAGTCTGGCAACAAGCTGGGCTGTGTTATTTGATCAAAGTAGATGAATGTTTATTAAGGACAGCAGGCTTACTGGGGTTTTAACTTGCTTTGGTGCCATCCCCTTCTCTCTAGCTACATGGCACACTGAAAACCAATAGCCTCTTCATTACAGTGAAAATCAGCACCCTAGACACCTCGAGAGGGAACAAAATGGAATCAGCATGAGTATGATGTCTCACCAAATAGAGAATATCAGTAAAGAGACTGAGATTATAAAAAAGAACCAAATAGAAATTCTGGAAAAGTACAATAACTGAAAATAAAATTCCACTAGAGGGGCTCACCTGTAGGTTTAAGCTAGCAAAAGACAGAATCAATGAACCTGAAGATAGATCCACTGAGATTATCAAGTATGAAAAACTGGGGGAAAAAAGGAATGAAAAAATAAACGGCTGCAGAGGCCTGTGGGACACAATCAAGTGTGCCAACCTACACATAATGGACATCTCAGCAGAAGAGAGGAAAAGGGCAGAAAGAACATATAAAGAAACAATGATCACTCTCCAAATTTGATGATATTCATTTATAGTTCCAAGAAGCTCAACAAAATCCAAGTAGGGCAAACTCAAAGAAATCCACACTAGACATATTATAATCAAATTACTGAAAGACAAAGACTCTTGAAAGGACCAAGAGAGAAGCAACACATCCCATACAAGGATCTTTAATAAGAGTAACAACTAGTGTCTCATCAGAAAACACTGGGGGCCAGAAGGCAGTGACAGGACATATACATAGTGCTGAAGGAAAGAAAAAGAAAAGCCAACCTAGAATTCTACATTTGGCAAATCTTCACTGTTCCCTTCGCTTCCAACACAGTCCAGCCCTCTCCCACTCCTGCCCCCTTAGCAAATAAGTTCACTTTATAATTCAACAGAAAATAGGACCCATGTAGCAAGAATTCCCTGTGCTTTGTCCTGACTTTCCATGAAAACAGGTTTCTACATTCTCTTCAATCCTTACCTCTTTCCTCTTTAGGGGAGCAGATGTTCTCCCTATTATATTAAGCCAGTCCCTTCATCCATGCTCTGAATTCACTCCCCACCCTCTCAGACACTACATTTCATCTAGCTCCTTTCCTTTCTCATCAACCTCCTACTTTCTGCTGGTTCTTTCCCTGAGCATAAAAAAATGTCCAAATGCCACCCATAAAAATAAATAAATAAATGAAATCTTTAATCCTTTCTTCCTCTCTAGCGGACAGTCTCAGCTTTATACTTACATATGGAACTGAGTCCTGGTAGCTCTGTCTAGTGTCTCGCATGCATTTCAAACTCAACATGTTTTACTTTTTTTTTTTATAGAGGGGGAGAGAGAGAGAGACAGAGAGAGAGAAAGGAGGGAGGAAGGGCAGAGGGAGAAGGAGAATCTTAAGCAGGCTCCGTGTACAGCACAATTCTGAGATCGTGACCTGAGCTGAAATCAAGACTCAGACGCATAACCGACTGAGCCACTCAGGCACCCCAAACTCAACATGTTTAAAGTCAAACTTGGAATCTCCCCAATATCCCAGCTCTATCTGCTCTGACTCCCGTGTTCCCTGTGAATGTGGATGTACTTGACATCTACCAACCCAGAAACCATCCCCGACACCTCCTTTTTCCTTCTGCTGATTCTGCTTCTAAATATCAAATGATTCTGTCCTGTTCTCTCTGTGCACAGTATTGCCAAAGCTTAGGACTCAACACTCCTCATCTACGCTTCTTTTATAGCCAAACTGTTGTCTTCACCTCCACTTATGTTCACATTCAACCCATTCTCCCAAGAGTCACTAGATTTTTTTTTTTAATAGAGAAACCTTTCTTATTTTTTTTTCAATCACTGCCTCCTCTACTTCATTTCCTGCCACTTCTCAGACTCTACATTTAGCCACACAAAGCTGAAATCCCCATGTGCAATGTTCCCTTGTGGCTCCAAGCTTTTAGACATAGCATTTCATGGAACTTGGTTGACTCCTATTCATCCTTCTAAATCTTACCCTAGCTTTACCTACTTTTATGTAGGTAAAGTATGTGGTTTTAAAACATGTCTGCAAATATTTTGTCACATTGCCTTCCAAAAAGTGTGGGTTTGAGTGTGGGCTGCTTTACTGACTCACTTGTAACAAACAGAATATGGTAGAAGTAACTGTAATGGGCATTGATGCCTCCCCCCCCCCACACTATCTCTTATTCACACTGGGGGAAGTCAGCTGCTATGTGAAGGCACTCAAGCATCTCTATGAGGTGGTCTACTGGCAAGGAACTTAGGCCTCTTGCTACAAGCCAGAGAGAAACTGAATCTTTTGGCCAACAATTATGCAAATGAGTATCCTAGAAGCAAATCCTCCAGCCCCACTGAAGTCTTCATGACCATTTCCCTGACCAACTTGACAGCAACCTCGAGAGAGACCATGATCCAGAACTACCTGACTAATCCACTCTCAAATTCCAAACCATGGAAACCTTGAGATGTTCATTAAGTCATTACGTTTTCAGGGGAAATTTGTCACACAGAAATAGATAACCAACATACTTCCTCTATGAAGACTGCTCTGACATCACCAAGTTTAATTAAACCCTCTGCTGGGACACTCAAGCATTAATTCTTATATCATATAATAGTATTGACAATTTAGTCTCTCTTCCTTGCCTCCCCTGAGAGCTACCTATGGGCAAAAACGGTTTTAGTCATTTTTGAATACCCAGAACTAGGCACAGTAGATGTTCCATAACTATGTATTAAAAGCAAATGGAAATAAGGATGATTTGAAATATGGAAGTAACATTAAACCCAAACATGGATTTTATAAATAGGAACTCCTTCCCTTTCTCCTTGAAATTCACATAAGCAACAAGAAAGTAGGTAACTGTAAGGTAGCAATACATTGCCTCACAAGGGTGTGAAGAAGACAAAATTGTATTATGGTTGTAAATACCGTAAAATTATATGTCATAAGGGCAACATCTTATGCAGTATACAGGGAAGACGGTTATCCCTAAAAGTGAGTATTTCAGATGTAACTGACACAGTCTATGTCCTTGACTAATAATGTCTTTAAAATATAACCATCACTAGTTATTTTTTTCCAGCATATACTGCACATTTCCTTGTACAGGGTAAAATGCACTCCCTTTCTTGGATATCAACCATAATTTTTTTTAACAGTGCATTTTTTTTTGTTTGAATGGGTAATGCAAATAGAGTATAAAATTTAAAAGAAATGATATGTGGCAAAATGTAAATCTCCCCTCCCACAGCTGTCTGTCAGCTATCTAGCTATCCTTCCTAGAAGCAATCACTGTTACTATTGTTTTCTGTGTCTATCCAGAGTCCGTCTGTGCATGTGCAAGCATTTACGTATATTCTTTGTTATAACGCAAATAGTACCATACTCTTCGCAGAGTTCACGACTTTGCTATTTAACCTTAATATGAAACACTTGCGACTGTTTCCTATTAGCATTTCATTGTATTTAACAGGTTCATAATATTCCATTGTATGAATGTACCATCATAATTTTAACCAGCTCCAATGCCAGGATGTTATCTAATCTGACTTTTTGTTTTACTTTTTGGTGTGTGTGTGTGTGTATAAGTATGTGTGGGAGAGGGTGTGTGTGTATGTGTATGAATATGTGTTTGGGAGCTCAGAGACTACAGTATTCAGCTCATTCATATTATTCTGTTGGACTGTGTAAGTCTCCTCTATTGCTCTTTTTTTCTTCCTTTTTCTTAATCCTTGATCACAAAATACATTTCCTCACTCCTTTCTCCACCACTGGCATCACTCCAATATGTGTGGTGTTTTTTCTTGGACGGTTTGTATTTTTGTAAGCTGTAGAATACTTAGAAATGATATTAATGGTATTATATTACTGCTCTATCCCATACTTCATGATCACTGCTTCTGAATTGCTGCATGTTATGTTTTTTTTAACATTTCTATTATTTTTATCTAATAATATTTCCCAGAAATAGACACATATGATGCTTCCAGATTTCATGATCATAAATAATGCTGTAATAAACGCATTCCTACACACCCCTGTCTGGACCTATATATGAGTGTTTCTACATCCAAGTGTATGTAGCATTTTCTGGGACATATTCATGGTTTCTATAATTACAAGCTTTTCACACATCAGCTTTGCCAAGTTACACTCTTAACAAAAACACATGGGGTTCCTATTGTGTCATATCCTTGTCAACAGTTGGGATCATATAAATATATCCAGTCCTTCATTAAAATTTACAGTTAGTAGGTCATGTTAAAGAGCACTCATGGGGCTGTGAAGCCAGGGGCTCTAACACTAACCAAAGACTGAAGTTCCCCACTGGATGCCACAGTCTCTCAACAGTGTTGTTATCCTAAGGAGACAGGAGACATAGCCACTCATAATTATGAGAACTGACTCATAATAATCCATGATTGGTAATGTGGAAGAATAAATAAGTGTCTGAAAGTTTAACCAAAAAAAATACATTTAAGATCAATTCACTCTTTGAAAGATTCATAAAATCAATAAATCCCTAAGAAAAATGACCATGACAAAAAAAGAGAAACATAAACTCTCAACACAAAGAATAAAAAGAAGTGCCACTAGAGACCCTACAAACAACAAAGGGATCATAAGGGGACATTAGGACAGCTTTATGCCAATAAATACGGCAATTTAAATGAAATTAACTTATTGAAAATGTATAACTTATCAAAACTGACATAAGAAGAAATAGAAAATCTAAATATCTCCCATAGCTATTAAAGAAATTGAATTCATAATCAAATAAGTTTCCTAAAAGATAAAACTATATGCCCAGACAATTTTAATGATAAATTCTATCAGACATTAAAGAAAGAAAGAATACAAAACTAACCCAAATTCAGAAAACAGGGGGAACATTTCCTACCTTATATCATGAAGCCATTATTGCTCTCATATCAATAACTGACAAAGAGATGTTGCAAGAAAAGGAAATTACATATCGGTATTCCTTATGACATATAAGCAAAAATCCTTAACAAAATAGCAAATAGAATCCAGCTATATATAAAAAAGCATAATACACCCAGGTTGTTATTGCAGAAATGCAAACTTATTTTAACATTCAAAAATCAACGTTATTCACAATATTAGTAGAATAAAGGAGAAGAATATATAATCATCTCAATAAATGGCAAAAAGAAAAGTATTTGACAGAACTCAACATTCAATATCCCATTCATGATAAAAGCTCCCAAAACCTAGGAAGAAAAAGGAATTTCTTCACTGTGATAAAGGGCATCTAGACCTACCGTTAACATCATACTTCATAGTGAAACATCAAGACTTTTTTCCTTAAGACTGGGAACAAGGCAGGATAACCTCTCACCATGTCTATTAAACACTGTAAGTCTTAACCAGTTCACTAAGTCAAAAGACAAAAAAGGCATGATAATTATAAAGGAAAAAGTAAAATTTTTTTGTGGGGTGGGGGGAGACATCATGGTTATATAGGTAGAAAATCCTATATACTTTATACACAAAAAAAAGAGAAAAAGAAAGAAAAAAAGTAAGATGAATTCTGCCACACCACAGGATATAACAACAATATATACATACTAATTGTGTTTCTCATATTCACAGTGAACAACTGGAAGGTGAAATGAAATGAAAACTAATTTCATTTATGATAGTTCCAAAATATCATATACCTCTAAAAAATACTGGGCAAGATCTCTACTCTGAAAGTAGAAGACAAATTAAAGAGGACCAAAATAAATGGAAAGATATGCCACATTCGTGAACTGGTAGACTAAATATTGTTAAAATGTCAATTCTCCCCTAATTGACCTACATAGTCAACTGTAATCCCATCAAAACCAAATTTACAAGTGGAATCTAAAATTTATAAGGAAATGCAAAGAAAAAAGGAGACTGAAATCTCTTAAAGAAGAAGTTAGAGGACCTACCCTACCTGATTTTAAGATTTATTATAAGATTATAATAAGGACAGTAGTGTGGTACTGACTTAAGGATAGACATATAGATCAATAGAACCCAATGGTCAATAGATACTTGACAAAAGTGCCAGGGTATCTAATGAGGAAAGGATAATTTGTTCCAATAAATGGTGCTGAGACAGCTGGATATCCACCTGGACAAAAGTGAACGTTGACCTGAGTCTCTCATCACAAACAAAACTCAATTCAAATTAGACTATAGACCTAAACGAAAAAGTAAAATAATAAAACTTCCGGAAGAAAGCACAAGAGAAAATCTTTGTTTTTGCATAGGCAAAGATTTCTCAGGACATAAAATATATGACCATAAAGGGAAAAAAAATCATAAAGGACTTTATCAAAATTAAGAATGTTCTGCTCTCTGAAAGACCTCACTGAGAAAGTGAAAGCACAACCCACAAACTACGAGGAATTATTTCCAATATCTGACATAGTCCTTATATCCAGAAAATTTATATATATATATATGCTTACAGTTACATATACTTACAATTCAATAAAAAGAAGACAAAACTACCCAATTTTTAAAATGGATATAGATTTGAAAAAGAAAAAAGACCACTTATACCAATGGCCATTAAGTATAAGAAAAAAATTTCAACATTATTATTCACGAGGAGAATGAGAATTAAAACTGTAAGATCCCATTTTGCATCTACCAGAATGGTTAAAATCAGAAAGATTCACTACCAATTCTTGGCCAGGATGTGGGAGCAACTGGAACCCTCATACATTGGTCATGGGAGTAACTTCGCAGAACCATCTGGACTCTTCTTATAAAGACTATATCTGTCCCATGATCCAGTAATTTTACTCCCTAGATATTTACCCAAAGAGAAATGAAAAGTCTAAGTCTACACAAAGACTTGTCTACAAGTGTTCATAGCAGTTTTATTCATAATAACCCAAAACTGGATACAATCCAAATCTTTGTATCAAAGAAAAACGTATAAAAAATTTATGGTTTTTTAGAATAGAATACTACTCAGTAATTCTGTTACGTCTTAGCTTAGAAGCCTTGTATTTCCATTCCAGTGGTCATGTGGACTACAGACTCTTTAAGACAGGGATCCTTCTGGTACCTTTCATACCTGATAGCATCTGGTTAATAAGGGTCTACCAAATATTTGTTGCTATAAAACTGACCTCAAGAGAAAATAAGTAGTTATATTATAATCATGAATATTATTGTTATCAAGGGAATATCTAATTTTATTTGCAGCAAATGTAAGGATTCAGTATCTACTAAGAGCTCTTAAGATGTTAACGACATACTGAATCAACTCCACAGACTGAAATCTGGAATCAGAATGCCTGGGAATGGGATTCTGCGTCTACAACATAGTAAATGGAAAGGCAGAGAAGTCTCCGAATCTCAGGTTCCTAATCTGTAAAATGAGCATAATGCATAGACCATCCCCATAGGGTTACTACTGTGAGGATTATGTAATTGTAAAGGTCTCAGAAATACTTGTTGCACATGATAAGCACTATATAAACATTAGCTATTATTACTACTTACAGTCTGGATTTCTATGCACAGATACAACACTGAAGATATTAGTCATTAGAGAATATTAAGGATACATTTTTTAAAAACTGGCACTATAAGGAAACACACATTGTTTATTTGACTTTGCCAATTTTAAAATATGGATATTCATACCAACTCAAACTTCAGGCAAAGGATAAAGGAATTGATACTCATATTTTAAACCATATTCTTAAAATATTTTAAGGGGAAATGTGTTCTTTATAAGACGTCTGAAAACCCATTTCTTCAACACAAATTTATTGAATGCCTATTCTAATGTGTTTATCTTAAAGCAAAATGTTACACTAATTAAAATTACCTATAGGTATGAGTATAAAATAATGAAGGTTCAGAAGACACTAACTAAAACAACTAAACCAACTCTTTTTTGAAGGAGAACTGGTGGGGTCAGGTGGGGGCAATACCAGAGTTAAGAGAGTTAACTGCTCACCTCAAACTCTTTGGGAAGGTAGCCCCATTTCTCCCCCAGTGGTCCTGAGACACTCAAATGGGAGAGGAGTCTAATCCCTCAAGTGTCCTTCAGGAAAAAAAAATGCTCTAAACCACTGGCCTAAATTACAAACTAGATGACATCCCAAAGGACTCATCCTATACTCCCCACTTTTAGTTAATTATTTGGCTTTGAAGAACTACTACACAACTTTGCAGCCTGAGAGGAAGAAAGGAAAACCAAAATACCATGGTCCTGGGCGCCTGGATGGCTCAGTGGATTAAGAGCCTGCCTTTGGCTCAGGTCATGATCCCAGGGTCCTGGGATCAAGCCCCGCATAGGGCTCACTGCTCGGAGGGGAGTCTGCTTCTCCCTCTCCCTCTGCCCCTCCCCCTGCTCATGCTCTATCTCTCTCTCTCTCAAATAAATAAATAAAATCTTTAAAAAAAATACCATGATCCTGATCTGGCGCCTCCAGGTTGTAGCCATACCCCAGCAACGTGCGCACGGCCTCACGGAGGCTGTCCTTATTGGATTTCTTGGTGCGGTCATCTAGAAGGGCGTAGGGAACCAGGCGAGGGTTTCTTCTGTTCTTTACATCCTACAGGAAGAGAAAAGGTGTTGGTCATTAAAGCAGTACTAAAGCAATTGTTTTGGAAGTATGACAGCCACCAAATAAAATAGAATGTGAAGCCCCTGAGGTAAAAGCTGCCCCTCCCCCACCACCTTAGTCTTCTCAGGTAACGGAAGTTACTGAACCCCTACCAATACAAAAGATGGAATCCAGTGAGTAAGTGTAGGCCCTCCCCAGGAGAAGAAAAAGTAAAAAACAACAATAACAAAAGCGAACTGGAAGGATCTCTCCATCATCTTCCATCTGCCAGGGTCACAGGGCAGTGGGTGAATTTAGAGAACACAGAATTTCCTTGCACAGTTGACAGACGAGTCTTTGTTACAAGAACAGCCAAATGATCACTGGTCACCTCTCACTGATTTTAGTCTACAAACAACACATGGCTGCTGTCCCTTTCTTGGAAAAACCCAGGGTGTTATAGACAGCCATTCTATGAACTCAAATAGCCTGAACAATATGCATTAGGGTGACTCCATCAACCTGTGAAGCCAGTTAATAGCCAAAGTACTGAAATACCTACAAAACTCACGATTTGTCTATAACAAAAGAGGCTCCAGGTTTAAAATGTGATGAAACTGGTGTTGGCAAAGCAAGAAAGCTGGCTATCCTACTATCCTGGCAAAAAAAATCATTTCCTTCCATCCACTCCCTGAGACTCTCCTACAGATTTTGTCGGACTTTCCAGATTTCTGGAAGCGTTCTCAATTCTCAGGTTAACCTGAGCATGACTAAGAATGAGGAGGCTGTGGATCTTCCCAAACCTTCTCAAAACAAATATGCTACATGGTGGATGGGGTTTGTCTTGGTTGGATAGGAGCAAAGAAAGCTTTTCCTACTGTCTTCTCCCCTGGTCTCTAGCAAATTTGTACTAAATATCTGCTCCTGAATACATGAACATGAACTGACACAGTGGGGGATCAAGATCACCTAGTTTGTTTGGCGGGGAGCACCACTCCAAAGCCACCCCAAATAAACCAACAGTGTAAACATAACCCCACACTCCTCTCCTTCAACTTGGTTTTAGCCCCCAAACTTTTCCTCTATAGAAAGTCTGAAGCCTTGAATGAATCATCCTCTCTAGAGACAGTGTCCTGGGACTCTGTTAAAAGGAGCTTCCCAGGGGATTTGATGTACACTCATGGTTTGAAAGCAGCTGTGCTAGAGAGACAGAGAAGAGGGTAATTCAAGGAAACTGCTCTCAAGGACTTTCAATGAAGTTCTAAACTAGATTATGTTAAGGTGATGGAAGGTAACGCAAAATTCAAGACAACATTCATTCAAATAATCCGGCAAACATGGGTTATGTCAGTGGGGAATGTGGTGGAGGGATGGGGTGTGACCTGGGGGAAGGAATGGGGAAATGATTCTGGCAGGTTCAAAGAGAGCCTTGTGTTTTTATGAGGAACCACATGCACAGGAAGGAGCACCCCCACCCCCAGAAGAGAGGGACCTTTGGGAAATCCTGGTTTGTCTGACAGAGCTACGTGGTCTTCAAGGCAAGTAAGCCCTCCTTTTGCAGACAGCCAGTGTGGACCCCTGATCCATCTGGAGTATAAGGTTCAGGTTCTCTCTCTCTCTCTCTCTCTCTCTCTCTCTCTCTCACACACACACACACACACACACACACACAATGCTGGAGCAGATGTAGTGTTGACATTCTCATCAGTTACAACCAGCTTAATTCAATATAAAAATATATTTTATGAGGTACATCAAAGGCTCTTCAATTTTTCTTTAGCCTTCCCAATAGCAAGAAGTCACCGGCTTAGAAGGATTTTCGAAATTCAGCTTTTCAAACCAATATTTAGGCTGTTTCCTGGACCACAGTCTAAGCCTGTAAGTAAGAATCCATTTTAGTCCTGAAGAATTTTAAGTAAAGGAAGCCTAAACTGAGCTGGCAAGAGGCACTGCAACAAGGAAGTGAAGAATTTTGGCTCTGGAGTCAGAAGGCTTGATCCCAAGCAGGTCTGCCACCTGCTAACTGGGTAGCACTGGGCAAACTGCTCCCAAGAAGGCTCCCCGTGCACCATATGTAAACTGGGAATAAAAATGATCCCTCCCTCACAGAACTGTAGTCAGAGTTAAAGAGAATATGTGTAAAACTCTAGACATGGGGACTGCCACCTAATTGAATAGCAAACTGCCGTACGTATTTGGTCGGGCCCCGGCACTGCTATGAGCCTTTCTCATACGTAAGTTATAAAATGACATTAAATCACTTACTGATGAGGAAGACAGTGGCACAGAGAATTTAAGTAGCCTTCCCAAGGTCACACAGTGACTCAGAGGCGAGGCTCAAATTTGCTCTTCGGCCGCTCTGCTATGCTGCCTCGGGATATACTCACTGACTGTTAGTCACTCCCGCTAGCACCACCATTAACAGAGAGAGATCCATGCCTCTAACATCCAGAAACCTCAGAAAACTCTATCCTTTACTAAGTTTAACAAAAACTCAGTTAGTGGTAAAATATGACCTGAATTGATGCAAGCCTGTTTATAGGCTTTATTTATCCCTCTTGGTATTATCATGCCTACACTGTGCTAAACAAATAGTAATTTATATTCTGCTGTCTCGCTGAGGGTGGTAAGAAACATGTAATATATCACCATATTGCCATTCTGGAAACCGAAAGATATCTGGATTCTGACATTCATCTGGCCCCGGGGTTTTCGAATGAGGAACTGTGGACCTCTATCTCAACTGTCTCATATTTCAAAAATTTCTCCTTAAATACAATTTCAGAGAGAAATGCCATGAAACCGTGTTATAAATGACTGTTCTGGTTAAAATTCACCATGTACCTCATGTGAACACTCGGGGTTTGGTCATCTGACTTCTTGGTCCAGCACTGAACAGGTATGTCAGTGCATATGTACATGAAGATATGTATCTGAGTTTCAAAACAGTCATTATTTAATCTCTCCTGTTAGGAATTATGCTGATCACCACTTAAGCAAATCTCAGCTTCCATGCTATCAAGCTAAATTCCCATGTACCTGTTGGATGCCGTAAGTCCAGCCCTGCCGGATTCGATCCCGGGCCCACACATTATGAGCATTTTCTGCCAATTTGTCCACCATCGCTTCCTGAGATGGGGTGAGTTTGATGAAGCTCAGGTCCATTGGGGCAGGCTTATACCCACTTGTCAGCTGGTAACTACAAAGCAAAACAAAAGAAATATATATTTGGCCTTTCCAAAAAAGTCAAGGCTTAAAAATTCCTGTAACAGTCTTTTCATGGCCCCACCTACCTCTAATGGTTCATTTAACCACGTGGTTACCACTGAAGAGCAAGCCTGGAACCCTTCACTTAAGCTAATAACTCATTAGGTAGAAAGGCCACACAATCGTGGTCTCCATTTTTATACCAATAAAAGTGAAATTCAGAGACAACTTACCAATCTCTCAAAGTTGAGAAGGATTTATTGAGTTCCTAACTGATGAGGCTTTTCTATAGTACAAACCAAAATATTGTTTATCAATGAAAACATCTGATGGATTTCTCTTCTTATTCTTGTTTTCTTCAACTTTTAAATGTTATATTAATTTGTATATTTACATATTTAATAAATCTGTGGATCTTTACAGATACTAGCTGTTTATTATACTATAGGTAAATTTTAATGCATTTATAAATTATTTTCCTATTTGCTTTTCCTAGTCATAGAATTTAGGAAGCCTCTGGATAAGACAGAGAGTAGAAAATCCCAGATATTTAATCATCTAAAAAATTATTAAGGCCTGGATTTTAAGGAACTCTTACCAGAGACTACCTCCATACTCTGAAATGGAGAAAAAGTACTAAAACAAGAATAGGTTTTCGTCTTTTGGAAGAAATAGAAAATAGAAAATTTTCAGCATGTACATATTGGGGCATGGTACATACACGGTACCATACATGGTACATAATACTGCCCTGCTCCCCAAAGACACACACGCAGTCACCTCCTTCTATTTAACTACTGAGATTCCAACAAAACCTATTTTATAGCTGCTTCTCTTCCATTCTTCTGTCATTGTTATATTCCCTATTATCAACTAAGCCTTGAGATCAGGATTTGTTTCTAATCATTTTTCTAACTGCCATTATACTTGAAATAGTGCATGGCAGATAATCAGCCTTTTGATCTATAGTTTTTGAAAGAATTAGTGGGGAGAGGAAAGATGGAAGAGTAGGGAACCTTGTTTCATCGGGTGCCTTGTATTTAGCTAGGTAACGATCACATCATTCTGAAAATCTATGAATTCAACCTGAGATATAAGAAAAGAATTGCTGGAATTCTACAAATAGAAAAGTGACCACTTTTGGCAAGGTAGGAGGTGCAAAGTGAATTGGAGGGGATATATTGGAAGATAAACAGCGTGGGGAGGGAGCCTCTATAAGCCAACTACCGGAAAGTGATATAGCCCCAGAGGACAAAATCAGTATTTTAAAAATCTGCTCCAGTGAGAAACATCCCTGCCTTAAAGGTGCTCAGATGGCAAAGCAGGGCAAAATCCTAGGTGGGACTGTGTGGTCTCAGGGTCCCTAGGGTCATGGAAAGAATGGGGATTTCGGAGTGGGCAGAGTTCCCAAGCACTGGAGCAGGGAAACTGGCTATGGTCAGAGAGCCCAGGAGTGGGCTCTCAGCTCAGGCTGCCATAAACCGTGAATGGCAGTACAACAGGGGACCACTCTCTGTGTGGAGGTCCTGCAAGTGGCAGGCCTGCGAGAACCCTCTACTCTCCCCCGAGAGGATAAGCACGGTGTGCTTCGAAGGAGTCTGCAGAGTTCGGTGCACACAAAAGTGAAGATTGCTTTTCCCTAAAGGTTTACTTAAGTTAGGGGGCCGAGATCTTTCAGCTCAGGCTGGAGATTGGGATGCGGCCATTTTTATTTTCATCCTCTAATGGGGCGTGGAAAAACTTCAGGGAACAAGAGCCACACAAAGCAACCCAAAGCAGCTTACACTGAGACCAGCCCCCCGGCAAGGGGCAGTGCAACTCTGCCCAGGCAGACACCTGAGAAAGAGCTCAACAGGCACCTCCCCCAGAAAACCAGCTGTAACATCAGTGGAATACCAAGTTTACCAAGCACACAGAATTGCAAAACTCCAGTGCTAGGGGAAAATAGTATATAGTATTTGAGGTTTTTTTTCCCCACAATTCTTTTATCCTTTCAGTTTATAATTTCCCTTTTCTTTTTTTTTTTCCTTTTCAACTCGTTTCTTATTTTAGCAACTCTTTGTTTTTAAGTTTTCTTTTTTAACTTCCATTTTTACATTTACATTTTATAGCTATATTCTTCATTTTTGGCTTCCTTTCAATGTATTCAATTTTATTTTGTGTGTATATATATATAAAGTTTTGCTTTCTTTGCAATTTTGGGATTTAGGGTCTTCTAACAAACAGAGCAAAATACACCCAGGACCAAGTAGATCACCCTGTTTTGTCCATCTGGGAGATTATAATCTTTTTCCTTTTCTTTTCATTTTTGGTTTCAGACTGCTTCAGATTTGTCCAGTGGGTATTTCGCTTGGGTCATGGTTGATATTTTTTATTTTGTTCCCTCGTTCATCCATTCTTCTCTGGGCAAAATGACTAGAAAGAAGAATTCACAACAAAAGAAAGAACAGAAGTAATACTCTCTGCCACAGACCTAATCAATATGGATATAAGTAAAAAGCTGGAATTCAGGATAACGATTATAAAGTTACTAGCTGGGCTTGAAAAAAGCGTAAAAGACACTCGAGAACCTCTTAGTGCAGACATAAAATCTAATCAGGTTGAAATTTAAAAATGCTTTAACTGAGATGCATTCTAAATTGGATGCTCTAACAGCTAGGGTGAATGAGGCAGAAGAGAGAGTCAGTGACATAGAAGACAAGATGATGTAAAGGAAGGAATCTGAGGAAAAGAAAGAAAAACAACTAACGGACCATGAAGAGAGGCTTTGAGAAATTAACGATATCATAAAGTGAAACAATATTAGAATTATTGGGGTCTCAGAGAAAGAAGAAAGAGAGAGAGGGACAGAAGGTATATTTGAGCAAATCACAGCTGAGAACTTCCCTAATCTGGGGAAGGAAACAGACATTCAAGTCCAAGAGGTAGAGAGAGTGCCCCACAAAATCAATAAAAATAGATTAAAACCCCAACATATAACAGTGAAGCAATGCAAATTTCAGAGATAAAGAGAAAATCCCGAAAGCAGCTTGAGGCAAGAGCTCCTTAACCTACAATGGTAGAAACATTAGACTGGCATCAGACCTAGCCACAGAGACCTGGCTGGTAAGAAAGGGCTGGTGGCATGATATATTCATGATACTAAATGAGAAAAACATGCAGCCAAGAATGCTTTTTCCAGCTAAGGTGTCATTCAGAATGGAAGGAAAGATAGAGAGCTTCCAGGACAAACAGAAACTAAAAGAAATTGTGATTACTAAACCAGCCCTGTGAGAAATATTAAAGGGGATTCTGTAAGTGAAGAGAGCCCAAAAGTAACACAGACCCAAAAGAAACAGAGACAATCTACAGAAACAGAGACTTTACAGGTAATAAAATGGCACTATATTCATATCCTTCAATAGTTACTCTGAATGTAAATGGGCTAAATCCTACAATCAAAAGACACAGGGTATCAGACTGGATAAAAAGCAAGACCAATCCATATGCTGCCTACAAGAGATGGATTTTAGACCCAAAGACACCTCCAGATTGAAAGTGAGGGGGAGCCGAACAATTTATCATGCCAATGGACATCAAAAGAAAGCTGGGATAGCAATCCACATATCAGACAAATTAGATTTTAAACCAAAGACCATGGTAAGGGATGAAGAGGGACACTATATCATACTTAAAGGGTTTATCCAACAGAAGATCTAACAATTATAAGTATTTATGCTCCTAATTTGGGAGCAGCCAATTATATAAACCAATTAATAACCAAATTAAGGAAACACACTGATAATAATACAATTAATAGTAGGGGATTTCACCCTACTCACAGCAATGGGCAGCTCATCTAAGCATAATATCAACAAGGAAATAAGGACTTTGAATGACACACTGGACCAGATGGACTTCACAGATATATACAGAGCATTCCATCCTAATGCAACAGAATACACATTCTTCTCAAGTGCACATGGAACACTCTCCAGAACAGATCACATACTGGGTCATAAATCAGGCCTCAGCCAGTACCAGAGGACTGGGATTATTCCATTCATATTTTCAAACCACAATGCACTGAAACTTGAACTCAGTCACAAGAGGAAATTTGAAAAGAACTCAAACACTTGGAGGTTAAAGAGCATCCTACTAAAGAATGAATGGGTCAACCAGGAAATGAAAGAATTAAAAAAAAATTAATAGAAACAAATGAAAATGAAAACACAACTGTTCAAAACCTTTGGGATGCAGCAAAGGCAGTACTTTTAAAAGGGAAGTATATAGCATACAAGCCTCTCTCAAGAAACAAGAAAGGTCTCAAATACACAACCTAAACTTACACCTAAAGGAGCTGGAGAAAGAACAGCATATAAAGCCTAAACCCAGCAGAAGTGAATCCATAAAGATTAGAGCAGAAATCATTGAAATAGAAACCAAAAGAACAGTAGAACAGATCAATGAAACTAGGAGCTGGTTCTCCAAAAGAATTAACGATCAATAAACTCCAAGCCGGACTTATCAAAAAGAAGAGAAAGGACACAAATAAATAAAATCATGAATGAAAGAGGAGAGATAGGGCGCCTGGGTGGCTCAGTTGGTTGAGCGACTGCCTTCGGCTCAGGTCATGATCCTGGAGTCCCTGTATCGAGTCCCACATCGGGCTCCCTGCTCGGCGAGGAGCCTGCTTCTCCCTCTAACCCTCCCCCCTCTCATGTACTCTCTCTCTCTCTCATTCTCACTCTCTCAAATAAATAAATAAATCTTTAAAAAAAAAAAAGGAAGAGGAGATCACAACCAACACTGAAGACATACCAACAATCATAAGAATATATTATGAGCAACTATATGCCAAAAATTAGGCAATCTGGAAGAAACAGATGCATTCCTAAGAGATGTATAAATACCAAAACTGAAACAGGAAGAAATAGAAAATCTGAACAGACCCATAACCAGCAAGGAAATTGAATCAGTAATCAAAATTCTCCCAACAAACAGGAGTCCAGGGCCAGATGGCTTCCCAGGTGAAGAACTAATACCTATTCTTCTGAAGCTGTTTCAAAATACAGAAAGGGAAGGAAAACTTCCAAACTCGTTCTATGAGGCTAGCACTACCTTGATTCCAAAACCAGACAAAGCTCCATCAAAAAGGAGAAATACAGACCAATATCCCTGATGAACATGGATGCCAAAATACTCATCACCAAGATACTAGTCAATAGGATCCAACAGTACAGTAAAAGGATTATTCACCATGACCAAGTGGGATTTATTCCTGGGCTGCATGGGTGGTTCAACATTTGCAAATCAATCAGCATGATGCATCACATTAATAAAAGAAAGGACAAAAACCATATGATCCTCTCAATTGATGAGAAAAAGAATTTGACAAAATATAGCATCATTTCTTAATTAAAACTCTCCACCGTGTAGGGATAGAGGGAACATACCTCAATATCATAAAAGCCATCTATGAAAAACCCACAGAGAATATCATTCTCATTGGGGAAAAACTGAGAGCTTCTCCCCTAAAGTCAGGAACATGACAGGGATGCCCACTCTCACCATTGTTGTTCAACATAGTGCTAGAAGTCCTAGTCTCAGCAATCAGACAATAAAAAGAAATTAAAGGCATGCAAATTGACAATGAAGAAGTCAAACTCACTCTTCGCAGATGACATGATACTTGATGTGGAAAACCCCAAAGACTCCACCCCAAAATTGTGAAAACTCAACAGAAATTCAGCAACGTGGCAGGATATACAATCAATGCACAGAAGTCAGTTGCATTATGTGCATTATGCACTAAAAATGAGACAGAAGAAAGCAAAATTAAGGAGTTGATCCCATTTACAATTGTACTGAAAACCATAAGATAACCAGGAATAAACCTAACCAAAGAGGTAAAGGATCTGTATTCTAAAAACTATAGAACACGTATGAAAGAAATTGAGGAAGACACAAAGAAATGGAAAAAACATTCCATGTTCATGGACTGGAAGAAAAAATATTGCTAAAATGTCTATGCTACTAGGGAAATCTATACATTCCATGCAATCCTTATCAAAATACCATCAAGTTTTTTTATAGAGCTGGAACAAATAATCCTAAAATTTGTATGGAACAGAAAAAACCCCGAATAGCCAGAGGAATGTTGAAAAAGAAAACCAAAGCTGGTGGCATCACTTTGCCAGACTTCAAGCTCTGTACAAAGCTGAATCATCAAGACAGTATGGTATTGGTACAAAAACAGACACATAGACCAATGGAACAGAATAGAGAATCCAGAAATGGACTCTCAACTCTATGGTCAACTAATCTTTGACAAGACAGGAAAGAAGATCTAATGGGAAAAGGTGCTGGGAAAATTGGACAGCCATATGTAGAAGAATGAAACTGGACCATTTTCTTACACCACACAAAGATAAACTCAAAATGGATGGAAGACCTAAATGTGAGAGAGGAATCCATCAAAATTCTGGAAGAGAACACAGGCAGCAACTTCTGTGACCTCGGCCGCAGAACTTCTTGCGAGACATGTCTCCAAAGGCAAGGGAAACAAAAGCAAAAATGAACTATTGGGACTTCATCAAGATAAAAAGCTTCTGCACAGCAAAGAAAACAGTCAACAAAACTAAAAGGCAACCTATGGAATAGAAGAAGATATTTGCAAATGACATCAAATAAAGGGCTAGTATCCATGATCTATAAAGAATTTATCAAACTCAACACCTCAAAAAACAAATAATCTAGTCAAGAAATGGGCAGAAGACATGAACAGATATTTCTCCAAAGAAGACATACAATGACGAACAGACACATGAAAAATTGCTCCACATCCCTTGGCATCAGAGAAATACACATCAAAACAATGATGAGATACCACCTCACACCAGTCAGAATGGCTAAAATTAACAACTCAGGAAAAAATAAATGTTGGTGAGGATGAAGAGAAAGGGGAACCCTCTTACACTGTTGATGGGAATGTAAGCTGGTGCAGCCACTCTGGAAAACAGTATGGAGGTTCCTCAAGAAGTTAAAAATAGAGCTACCCTATGACCCAGCAATTGCATTACTATGTATTTACCCCAAAGATACAAATGTAGTGATCCGAAGGGGCACCTGCAACCCAATGTTCATAGCAGCAATGTCCACAATAGCCAAACTGTAGAAAGAGCTGAGAAGTCCATCAAAAGATGAAAGGATAAGGAAGATGTGGTATATATATATATATGGAATATTACTCAGCCATCAGAAAGTATGAATACTTACCATTTACACTGATGCGGATGGAACTGGAGGGTATTATGTTGAGCAAAATAAGTCAATCAGAGAAAGAATTATCATATGGTTTTACTCATATGTGGAATGTAAGAAACAGCACAGAGGATCACAGGGGAAGGGAAGAAAAACTGAATGGGAAGTCATCAGAGAGGGAGAAAAACCATGATGTACTCTTGACTATAGGAAACAAACTGAGGGTTGCTGGAGGGGAGGTGGGTAGGGGGATGGGGTAACTGGGTGATGGGCATTAAGGAGGGCATGTGATGTGATGAGCACTGGGTATTATACACAACTGATGAATCACTGAACACTACATCTGATACTAATGATGTACTATATGTTGACTAACTGAATTTAAATTAAAAAAAAAGAATTAACTTTACATGCCGAATTAATATAAAGGTACATGGATCTTCATCTCAAAGATTCTCCTTTGTACAAAGAAAATTCACCAGCTAATTATGCCAAGTTAAAAAAAATGATCAGAACATGAGAAAATGCTGAGATAAAACTATGTCATCTTTTTTCTTTTAAGTATTCTGGGCTATGGCTAGCAGAATTACCAGGTAAGCTTCTTTATGGCAGGAAGTTCGACTGCTTTGTTGCTTACTATCCACAAAATGGAGAATAGCATCTGATTCATGGTAGGCATTCAATAAAAATATGTTGAATGAATCGATGTGTTACAGCAAATAATTTTTAAGCATGAATAAAGCTGAGATTGCCTTAGTTACTATTTCATTATAAGACATCTCATATTTTATAAATCATTTATCTATAGACAAAATTATTGGAAATATTTTGTTTTGTGTAAGTGGATTAGATTAGTCTGGCAATTGTAACAATTATGGCTAATTACGGCCTTATGTCATTCAATTTACATCACAAGCCACATTTATAGATGAGAAATTTTGTTCTGTTTTAAATCAGAACTCTGCATGTTTGGGTAATTAACAATATTTTTTATTTCATTTTTTTTTTATAAAGAAGCCACATGGGATTTTTTACTTTTTTTTTTTTTTAATATTTTATTTATTTATTTGTCAGAGAGAGAGAGCACAAGCAGAGGGAGCGGCAGCCAGAGGGAGAAGCAGGGCTGAACAAGGAGCCTAATGCAGGACTCGATCACAGGACCCCAGGATCATGACCTGAGCACCCGGGATCATGACCTGAGCAGAAGGCAGACACTTAACTGACTGAGCCACCCAGGCGTCCCACATGGGATTTTTTTAATTGCTCATACAAATCATTGTATGTTACAGAATTCTGATTATAAATAGATAAATCTATAAACTGTAAGCACAGCCTATGTACAAGTTCTCATTCAGAAAATATTTTTTTCAAGAAAGGGCTCCCAATACATTTGCAATGTACCAACAGATGAGCAAGCTGGCAGAATCTGATTTCTAAGTTTAACGTGACTTGTTGGAAGCAGCGTTAGGAACAATGACAAAGAACTATCTTTGCTACTGTACCATCTTCCTGTCTCTGCTTGACACCCTCCCCTCCTGATTTCCCCACAACTGCCCAGCACAGGGTAGACCAACAGCACACAATTCTTTTTTCTCCCGTTTTCCAATGGTCCTGAGCCCTCCTAGCCATCACAGAGGGGACACACAGGACAGAGTTTTGAAACTAATCTATGAAAAATTGATTAGAGACTAATTCATCTTAATGAGCGATGTGTGCATTTGAAAAGAGGAAAAATCCTCTCTGGCAACCCATTTTACTGGTAACCTCCCAGCAATATCTCATATGGAATAGGGGGGTATGTTTGAAAGGTGAAGGATGGGAAGGATGTCCTTCCAAGTCAAACATTATAGATAAGTTCTACTAATGTGTAAAGCTGGATAATACAGGACATAAGTGTTTCTCCTGATTTTTTAAATTTTTCCCTTCCTACATGGAGTATCTACCAGAGCTGCTTTAATCTGTGGTCACAATGAAAACCCACTGAGATGTATTTGCATCTGTTGATTTCAAAAAGCACAATAATTAATTAGTTCATGCTCGCTATCAGATGTAGACCAGAATTCATTTTACTTTTCTAAATAACCCTGTGTAAGGAAGGATTTGAAGGTTCAAGTGATTCTTTTAAATGGTTAATAATCCCTTCCAAATTAAAGTTACCAACTCCCATTTCACCTGAACCTTACTTCCATACTGTTATACTTCAAATCGTCTACAGTAAAGATAAATACAAATATCTTTGAAATTCATAGACTTCAACCTACCGTATTTGATAAAAATGCTGACATCATCAATGCCTAACTAACATGAATCAGTATCAACAATGATTTATACAACTCTTTTTGTTTGTAGTACATGTTGACAAAGAATCAAACCACTATATCAAAATAGGATTTTTTTTTTAAAGAGCATAAATGAACTTTGGCAAATTGTGTGCATTTCACCTTATTAATGTACTTTCATTAGGTACATAAAGGTCAACCAACTGCTCATTGGAAATATTACCTTCTTGTCGTTGAAAAAGAACAAAAAGCAAAGCTTTTGAGAAAAATGAGATTGACATAAGCCTTAGAAGCTAAGTGGTTTCAAGTAAAGTTTCAGATTAATTTCCAGAAATTTAAAAGAAATGAAAGACTGCTGTACCAATTCTTGGGAATTAGAATTTCATAGCCCAAGTAATAGGGAAAAGTAATATCATTAGTAATTATATTAATACAGAATACATACAGCTCATATTAAAGACATTCATGTGTTACATCCTACTTTCTTGAGCTTCCTGGGAAAATTCTACCAGAATCAGTCAATAGATATTTTCTCCTGCAATCTGTTTAGTTGGTATCATTTTAACTTTCTTTACCTTAATATGCAAAGTCTCCATTCCATCAATCATTCTGAAATTTAGCTAATGAGGAATATATGTGGAACTAAATAAATACATTCAATATACTCACTTTCCAAGGTATCAAAATTCTTTTGCAGTTATTAGCTCTCAATTTTGCTGTAGCATATAATCCAGTAATTAAAATAAAACAGTAAGATTAATAAGCTATATATACTGGGCTTCAGTTTCTTTTTTAAAATATCTTTTTGCTCGGAAAAATAAAAACAACTGGCAAACTGCCAGTTTCATCTGCATTAAATTACCAAAGATATAAACAAAAAATTGATAGCACTTGGCCCCACTGATGAGCTGTCATGTTAAGTAGCAATTTAGTTTTGTGCTTCATTCCCACCTGACCCACATTTTTCCTAAGCAGGTATTCTAAATGAGCCTTTGAAAAAAGCATTCAGTATAATATCACTAAAGGGGCAATTAAAGTGGTGTACAAAAAACATGGCAGAATACCAAAAACACTAAGCAGAAAAACCTTTTCTTTTTTTTCTAGCCTCTTCCACCTCTCAAGCTTCCTTGTTTAGTAGGAATCAGGTTAAATGAAGCTTGGAAGTCATTATGCTGTGAAGGATGTGCAGTAAACATGAAAAGATTATGTCAAACTTCAGTGGATGTTAGGTGTAAATTTCAAAACCAAATCAGCCCTTCAAGTACCTTGGAACAAATGGGAAAATCTCAGATGACTGCACACCAGAGATATTAAGGACAAGTTTTGCTGGAAGCACATCTACTAAAAATGCATACTGGGCTGACATTTTCACAGAAAGAATAGAGAGAGAATTAAAAAACCCTTCTCCAGGAAACAAATACAGGAGAATTAATTTCAACATAGAAATTAGCAAGGAAACGGACAAGGGATATATTTTTTCTATGACTTCACTTCCTTGTTTTTAAGTAAATGTAATACGATGAAGTGCCTGGGAGGCCTCCCTTACCCCACCCAATTCCTTTTTTATCAATTTCTTTTTACTCCAAGGCCTTCCACTACCCCACAGCCCCTTTGAAACAAAACACAAGGTATCCAATGCCCCAAGGAGGGGTCATCTGAAGAGAGAGACCACAGAAAGCCATTCTAATGGCTTTTGGATTTTAAAAAACAGGCTTTGAAAATTCACTGCAGAGACAAAAGTCTTTTAGATAAAAGGCCTCCTGATATTTGAATATCAAAAAAACAAACCCTTGAGACTTGAGGAAAACCAGATAAAGACTCCTTCTCCTGCCCAGACAGGTTCCAGAGCCTAGAGGACAGGGGAGCTGGAGGGAAGCCAAAGCTCCCCAACACCCACCCAGGTAGAGACAAGGAAGATCCCAGGGCCAAGGTGAACTTCTGTCTTGCTTCCAGAGCATACGGAGGAAAATGGCCAGGTCTTAGAATCTCCTACACTCAACCCCTTCCTTGCATAACACAACTTCAGAAAAATAAATATGGCAACCAACCAAGTCTAGGCTGATAGACCACCCTCCCCACTCGCTCCACCAACAGACTGCAATACTCAAATTGCCAGAAAGAGTATTCTTAGGTTTCTGACACTCCCTAAACTGACTTAAAGGAAGCTAAAAAAAGAGCAGTGACCTGGAGTACTCAACAGAAATGAGAAGAAACCCACTGTGTAGACCCATTACCAAAGACCAGTGGGGAAAACAGGTATCCCATAGGATACCAGCAGCGATGAATGAAGACAATTGCAAAGACACTCCCCTGACCAAACTTGAGTCAGGCTCCTCTGAGCCCCCCTCTTTCGGACTGGGACTCTGACCTTGGGCTCTGTCCTTGTTCCAATTAGTTCCATTTTAGCAAGAACCCTACTGGATCAGTTTAACAAAAATCCTCCATCCTTGATATCTGATCACATTCTTCATCTCCCACCCTTGACATCTTATCACAAGGTCTGCCTTCAACAAGAATCCTATCAAGTTGCTTTTGCAGAATCCCCCTTCTCCTTGATGTTTCCTATTGGTAATCTTCTATTCACTGCCCTCCCCTACCCCTGATCCTTCTCCTTGGCAATAAATCCCCACTTCTCCTTGTTCAGAATGGAGTTCAGTTTGACACAAAGGTCCCTCTTCCCCTATTGCAATAGTTCCTGAATAAAATTTGCCCTTATAGCTTTAACTTCTGTCCAGCTCTAATTTGCTTTGACATAATTCAGTCATCACAGCAAAATCAAAGGAGGTGGAGCACGGATCCAGTGTCTCCTCCCCAACGGGTGAGTGTCCCAAACACAGGTAGCCCCAGTGGTAAGAGGGAGGTAGACATTGAATTCAAATTCAACAACAAATACTCATTCAGTGGTAGAATTAAAACATTCTAGGCCCTATTCTAGGAACTAATGATATATCATTGAATAACATGGACAAAAAAAGTCTATAGGAATTATGTTCTGATAGAGAATCAGGCAATAAAGTGCAAAACAATAGTATGTTAGATGTAAGTGCTGTGGGGAAGAATAAAAGAGAAAAGGGGGTATGCGGAAATGTACAATTTTTAAAAAGGAGCAATTTTATTTTTTTTATTAAATAGGGAATAATCTTAAAGAAGTGAAGAAGGATTGCTTTAAGATGACATTTGAATCAAAACTTAAAGGTGAAAATAAACACAGAAAACATTGATTTTAACAGTTTGCCCTGAACAGACTAGGATTAAGTTTCTAATACTAAGCTTCATTCTGGTGCAATGTCCATTGGGCTTAAATATGAAATTAAACCTGATCAGAGAAAATAAAGAACATTACATATTAGCACATTTTTAAATTTGTAATTTGTGAAATTTACTCATTACACATAAACGGAGTGTATAAATCTGTTTTTTTTTTTCTTCATGATCACAGTGCTTCATCATTAAAGAAAAAATCCAACTGTATTTGTAACACCATCTTTCATTTAGGTAAATATTTACATAAACTGAATGTGGTACATGTGCTATGTCTATGTAAGCAGTATATATATATATCATGGGCCTACACATTCAGCATCCAAGCCTTCAAATTAGAAAGTCATTTATATATACCTATATGCATTGAGAATATCATTCTTAGCCTTTTATGTGCCCACATATGCCTGAGATACCACTCATCCCTTCACTTCCCATCACTACCAGGGGCTTCACAGAATTAGTGGTAAGAAGGTGATTGGGGACAGAGGGAATTTACCACTGGATTTAAAGACCTCTCAAGACAATTCTAAACACTACCAATTCATAATTCAACACTACCTGTTACCTCCCAGTGATATATACAGGCAACCAATTCCTGATCTACTATGTTTGTGCTATTTTAATAACACAGATAAGTGCTAAAGGAAAGTTTAATAAATGGCACTGGTATTCAGACAAGATTTTTTTCATTTTTTTTAAAAAGATTTTATTTATTTATTTGAGAGAGAGAGCACACAAGCCAGGGGGAAAGACAGGAGAGGGAGAGCAGACTTCCTGCTTGAGCAGGGTGCCTGACACGGGACTCAATCCCAGGACCCTGGCGTCATGACCTGAGCCAAAAGCAGATGCTTACCTGACTGAGCTACCCAGGCGCCCTGGATTTTTTTCATTTAAACCTATAATTCTGTTCTGTTTTTAAATCTCAATTACTCAGGCATATTAGAAATTGGCAATCATAAGCTCTCTAAGTGGATTCTTTCCACTGCATTTTTCTTTGTCCCTATTGTAAATGGACTCTGTTCATCAAACTGTGCAGTGGGTCAAGAGCTTCACTTTACAACAAATGTAGGAAGATCCATGAATTTAAGAATTGATGATAATATGTTACACTCTTCAACTGCCTGTTTGTTTTGAGGAGGAATAAGAAGGGGGGAAAGAACTATGACGAATCACACATTCCACAAAAGTCCTTAAGGAATTTTAATGAAATGATTTGTATTATACATAAGGAAAAAAATACTCAATTACCCTATTTTCAAATAGGAAATGCAGCATATAATTCAAATGACACTTTGAGTCTATGTGCATCCTTAAATCTGAAATGGGTCTCTTGTAGGCAGCATGTAGTTGGATCTTTTTTTTTTTTTCCATCCAGCCCCTCTGTGCCTTTTGATTGGTAAATTCAACCCATGTGCATTTAGAGTAATTGTTCATATGTAAGAACTTATTCATGAATGCCATCTTATTCATTACTTTCTGGTCCTTTTGAATTTCCATTGTATTTTCCCTCTCTGTTCATGCCTACTTTTGTACATTGGTTATACTCCACAGAGATATGCTCTGTTTCCCTTTGTCTTTTGCAGATCCACTCTAGGCATTTGCTTTGTGGTTACCTTGTGAATGACATAAAATAGCTTACAGATAAAACAGTCCATTTTAAGCTGATAGTAACATATCTTCAAATACCTATGAAGAGGGGTAGAGGGAGAGAGAGAGATTCCCAAACAGACTCTGCACGGAGCAAGGAGCCCGACCTGGAGCTTGATCTCACGACCCTGAGATCATGACCTGAGCTGAAATCAAGAGTTAGACACTCAACCAACTGAGCCACCCAGGTGCCCTGCAGCTATAGTTCTTATTACTCTTCTACTTTGACTTCCATACTATAGTTGCATGGTTAACATACCATCCAAATATAGAGTAACGGTTCTCTGAGTCTGATTTTTCCCCATTATCAGTGTGCTGTTAGCTTTCACATGCTGCTATATTCTTGGGTTAGCATCTTCCCATTTCAGCATGAAGAATTCCTTTCAGCATTTCTTGCAAGGCAGGTCTAGAGGTGGTGAACCCCCTCAGCTTTTGTCTGGGAAAGCCTTTATTTCTCTTTCATATGTGAAGGATAACTTTGCCAGACAGAGTATTCTTGGCAGGCAATTTTTATCTTTCAACACTTTGAATACATCATTCCACTCTCTCCTGGCCTGTGAGAGTTTCTGTTGAGAAATCTGGGATAGCCTAATGGGGGTTCCTTTGTCAGTTACTTTTTTTTCCCCCTGGCTTCAAGATTCTTTATGGTTGATTTTTGACAGTTTCATTAAAATGTGTCTTGGAGAAGGTCTTTTTACACTGAGATAACAGGGTATGCTATTAGCTTCATGGACTTGTACGTCCAAGTCTTTCCCCAGGTTTGGGAAGTTCTTGGCTATTATTTCTTTAAATAAACTCTGCCCCTTCTCCTTCCCTTCTCCTTCTAGAGCCTGATCATTCAGATATTTGCTTTTCTGATAGAATCTGAGAGCTTTTTTTAGCCTTTCTTCACTCTTTTTAAACTTAGTTCCCCTCTCCTCCTCTAAGTGTATTTATTCTGTATTCGTATTCTCCAAGCCATTATTCTTCCTCCACCTGATCTGCCCTGAGACAGATATTCTCCGCTACATTCTTCATCTCATTCACTGAATTCTTCAGGTTCAGTATTTCCATTTGATTCTTTTTTAGAATCTCAATTGCTTTGGTAAAGAGCTCCTTCTTTTTTTTTTTTTTTTTAAAGATTTCATTTATTTATTTGAGAGACAGAGTGAGAGAGAGAAAGAGCACAAGAGGGGGGAGCAAGAGAGGGAGAAGCAGACTCCCTGCTGAGCAGGGAGCCCGATGCGGGACTCGATCCCGGGACTCCAGGATCATGACCTGAGCCGAAGGCAGTCGCTCAACCAGCTGAGCCACCCAGGCGCCCGTAAAGAGCTCCTTCTGTTCATTAACTTTACTCCTGATTTCACTGGATTGTCTTTGAGTTTTCTTGTAGCTTGTTGAATTTCTTCATAACAGCTATTTTGAATTATCAGATGGTAATATTCTATGCCTTTGAGCTTGGTTGCTGGAAAATTATTTTCTTTTTGTGATGCCGTATTTCCTTGATTTTTCATATTACTTGTAGGTATGCATTTTTGCTTGTGCATTTGAAATAACCAAGACCCTCTTAATTAGCTCTGTGTCTTCTCTGGTTCTTACAGTCTGCTAGGCAGGTTATTAGAAACCTCTGTTGTTGTTGTTGTTTTTTAATTTCCAGAGGGGTATGCTATATTTCAGGTTTGTGGATTCTCCCTTGCCCACCAAGGGTGGCTTGTGTTCTGAGCATGCTCCCCATCTCCTGAAGCTTGCCTTTCTGGACATACTCAGGAGCACACACCCAGCTGGCAGAGTTGGGGGAAGTATGGATTTAACACTTGGTGAGTTGGGGATGCCCACGGACTTGGTAGGGAGATGGGGTAGGGCATGTCACTCCCAAAGGCTTGTGGGTGGACTTTCTGCTGAGCAGATTAAAGACTGTTTGAAATTCTTACCTCCCTCTTTCCCCAAATCCTCCCAAAGCTCTCATGACTAAGCTCCCACCATAGTACTCTGGGTTTTGGTGGACAGAAATGGGTTTCCCTAGCTGCATCCTGCCAACTGGGAAAACTGAATCCTCTCTCACCATCTGCCTCTTTGCCTGCAAAAGAGTCACCTCTACCAATAAATGAGCCCCAAAAGGCTCCTTCTTAAAAGTAGGGCAGTGCCTACAAAGTTTCTCTTCCCACTTTCACTATGATTCAACTCATATTTTTCTTTTCCTTTCTTCTTCAACAGTGTGTTGGCATCTGCCTTTTGGAAGCTGGATTTCTGCAAGTTCTCTGTGGTCAGTGAGTGCCTGCTCAGTTCAGCACACGCCCAATTCTTGCCCATTAGCCCCAAGAGGGGTCCAGGCAGTTTCACCAGCTACTCAGGTTCCACAGTTTCTATGGAGTTTGTCTGTATCCTAACATCTGCACTGGTGAGTGAGATTCCTCTTGAGTCCCTTGGGGTAAGGTGCAAAGTCTGGAAACCTCCACAAAGATGCTCTTGTTTATGTATGGATGTCTAATTTGTTGATTACAAAGCGGGATAAAAAGGAGAAACAACTTCTGAGTCATGTTGCTGATGTCACTCCTGTACTAGGCATTTTAGAAACTAGGGGCATTGTAATAAACAAAGCCCAGCCCTTATTGAGTGCATATCCACAGAGGTCTGTTCCTCTTCTGTTAGATTTATTCCTATGTTTCTCAACTGTCTTAGATATTAAGGATTTGTTTATTTCTTTTTGCATTTGTACATGATATCTAAATGGTATTTAAAAGATATCTAGCAATATTACTGAATTTATTGTTAACAAATAATTCTGTAGATTCTCCTGAGTTTTCCATGTCATAATAATATTACCTGCTGTTGATGACAATTTGATTTCTTCCTTTCCAATACTCATACTGTTTTTCTTATCTCATTGCATTGGCTGTGTTGAATATATCAGGTAATAGTGGCTTTTACTATCTCATGCCTGAATCTTAAAGGAAAAATTTTTGGGCTTTACCTTATAGATTATTGGTTGCTGTTGGCCTTTTATCAGGTTAAGAAGGTTTTCTCAGATTATTGCTTGCTAAGAATTCATATGCTTATAAGTAAAACATCTTATAGTTATTTCTAAATGTACTGGGATAATTTTAAACTAGTATAATTCCTTTAATAGCTATAACTCTAATAACATTTTCTTTCTTCTTGACTCAGTTTTGGTATTACTCTACACAACTGTCCATATCACTTAAATTCAGAAAATTTTGGCATAAATTACATTTTGCTAGATCTCCTGAAAATATCCCTAAAATTGCTAAGTCTTTTTTTTCCCTTTATCAGTCTTTCCAGACTTTTTTTCCTGCTTATGAAAAATGCTTTCTCTAAGTAGTGTTTTATATAAACAATTCATATGTTTTGATACAATCTTTTCCTTTTCCATTTTTGTGTTTTTAAATTATCATGATGATACATTTGATTCACTAGTTATTTAGAACTACATTTTAATGTTTCTAAATATGTCATGGCTTTATATATATTTTTTGGTTGTTGCTATTAGTCCTTGTGATTCAGTGAATATGATCTTTATATCATTGTCCTCATGTCATAGATGCAAAATTGTATATATGTTCCTTATGTACAGTGTTCTATATATGTCAATATATTTTAGTTTATAGGAGTTAAAATTTTTATTAATCTTCATTAATATTTGTCTGTTGCACATATCAGTTTCTGAGAGTTGTGTTATGAATTATTACTATGATTGCACACTTGTCTATTTTGGAAAATCTATTAATATTTTGACTTTTTAAAACTATTTTACTTGGTGCATACATGAGTAATTATAGTATAAGGCTTGGGTTTTTTTTTTAAATCTTTGTACAGTGACCTTCTGTTCTTAATTTTGCTTTCAGAGCTATTTTGTCTTACATGGGACAATGGAAAGAAGGAAACTACAGTCTCCTTTTGAGTAATATTTCTTGGTACATCATGTTCTCATTAGTTTCAATTTTTCTATGTTCTAACTTTAGTTTTTATTTAAATACCAGTTAACATAGAGTGTAATATTTAGTTTTAGCTGCACTATGTAGTGATTCAACACTTCCATACAATACCCAGTGCTCATCTCAACAAGTGCACTCCTTAATCCCTATCACCTTCTTAGCCCATCCCCTCACCCACCTCCCCTTTGGTAACCACCTGTTTGTTCTCTATAGTTAAGAGTCTGTTTCTTGGTTTCTCTCTCTCCTTTTCCCTTTGCTCATTTGTTTTCTTTCTTAAATTCCACATATGAGTGAAATCATATGGTATTTGTCTTTCTTTGACTTATTTCACTTAGCATAATACACTCTAGTTCTATCCATGTTCTGGCAAATGGCAAGATTTCATTCTTTTTTATGGCTGAGTGACATTCCATTGTATATACACACCACATCTTCCTTATCCATTCATCAGTTGATGGACACTTGGGCTATTTCTATAATTTGGCTATTATAGATAATGCTGCTATAAACATTAGGGTGCATGTATCCCTCAGAATCAGCATTTTTGTATTCTTTGGGTAAATACCTAGTAGTGCAATATCTGGATCGTAGAGTAGTTCCATTTTTCTAAATTTATTGATGTGTCTTCACACAGCTGGGTTTTATTTTTGTGGAGTGTGTACAACATGAGTTACCTTTTTGGATCCAATCTGACAATCTCTGTATCTTACCTGAAAAAATAAATCCATTTGCCTTTATTGTGATTATTGATGGACTTGGATTTTCGCTATCATATTTTTATTTTTCAAAATAACTATTCTCGAGGTTCCTCAAAAAGTTGAAAACAGAGCTACTATATGACCCAGCAAGTACACCACTGGGTATTTACCCCAAAGATACAAATGTAGTGATCCGAAGGGGTATGTGTACCCCAATGTTTATAGCAGCAATGTCCACAATAGCCAAACAATGGAAAGAGCCAAGATGTCCATTGACAGATGAATGGATAAAGAAGATGTGCTATATATATACAATGGAATGTTATGCAGCCATCAAAAGGAATGAAATCTTGCCATTTGCAATGATGTGGATGGAACTGGACGGTATTATGCTGAGCGAAATAAGTCAATCAGAGACAGACATGTATCAAATGATCTCACTGATATGAGAAATTCTTAATCTCAGGAAACAAACTGAGGGTTGCTGGAGTGGTGGGGGTAGGAGGGATGGGGTGGCTGGGTGATAGACATTGGGGGGGGTATGTGCAATGGTGAGTGCTGTGAATTGTGTAAGACTGTTGAATCACAGACCTGTACCTCTAAAACAAATCATACATTATATGTTAAAAAAAAGAAGAAGATGGAAGGAAGGATAAAATGAAGGGGGGGAAATCAGAGGGGGAGATGAACCATGAGAGACTATGGACTCTGGGAAACAAACTGAGGGTTTTGAAGGGGAGGCAGGTGGGGGGACGGGGTAGCTGGGGGTGGGTATTAAGGAGGGCATGTGTTATAATGAGCACTGGGTGTTATATGCAAACAATGAATCATGGAACACTACATCAAAAACTAATGATGTAATGTATGGTGATTAACATAACATAATAAAATTTTTAAAAAAACTATTCTTGATACAAAAGAATATGCTTTAAAGCATTATAATAGAGTGAATTCCATTAATCCACCACATTAAGAATTAGAATATTATTAATACCACTGTATCTGTGTGCTCCTCATATATATATATATATATACACACACATATACATATTATATATAAATGTTTTGTTTTTCAGTCTTAAAGATAGTATTATACTTTATATAGCCTGTGGGATATATTCTTTTCTGACCTCAACATTATTTTTTAGGTTCATCTCTGTTGCCATTTATGACTAAAATTCATTCATTTTATTATGTGATTATATCCAACTTAATCCATCTTCCTACTGAAAAATATTTCTCCTATTCCTCTCCCTTATTTTTATGCCATTAAAAATAATATTTCTAAAAACAATGGCTTTCATGTTTGTTGGTGTGGACTTTCTCTAGGGCATATCTCTAGGAGTGACTGCTGGGTAAGAAGATGTGCAAATGTTTAATTTTATACAATTATGCCAAACTGCTTTAAAAATGATTGTAAACACATTCCAACCTTTTAGACTTGTGTGAATCTACATCCACATCAATCCTTGTTATTATCAAATTTCTTAATTTTTGCCAATAAATAATAAGATGGTATCTCATGGAAAATTGAGATGTAGTATAGACTGCCAGCAGGTGAATAGTTTCCATTTAATGGTGTCCTTTTAGTGTCCATTTCCCCCATCTATTTTCAAGTAATGCAGAACTACTAAAAGCAACACAAATAAAAGGCATCAGTAAAAAATTATGAAGGCAGAGGAGTTTAATCCATCCCTCAACAAGACTAACTTATTGCAAACCCTATGCTCTATGTATACATTGATCAATCATTTGATTTCTATTTATCTCAGATTTAGAGATAAATCTGAATTGAGGTGGCTATTACAGAAACATACATCAACCCATTTATTTCAACAGAAAAAAGAAGCCTGACATTTTCTGACCAAAAATAATTCTATTTAAACTGATGGTTTTCACAGTGAAAACTGGTTTTACTAATTAGGTTTTATGGCAAATGAATACCATAAACTGAATAAGCTACATTCTAACCCCAAGGGGGGGGGTTGTTTATTTTTTTAAGACTATTTTTTGGAGCAGTTTTATGTTCACAGCAGAATTGAGAAGAAGATACAGAGATATCCTCTGCCTCCACACACAAAGCTTTCCCCATTATCAACATTCTCCAAGCAAAGTGGTACATTTGTTACAATTCATGAACCTACATTGAGACATCATTATCATCCATTATCCTTTATCATCACCCCTGGCTTACATTAGGTGTTGTACATTTCATGGGTTTTGATAAATGTAAAATGACATTATCTGGTCATTACAGTGTCATATAAAATATTTTCACTGTCCTGAGAATCCCTGTGCTCTGACCATTCATCTCTTCCTACCTCCCAACTCCTGGCAACCACTGATATTTTTACTGACTCTATCGTGTTGTCTCTTCCAGAATGTCATATAGATGGAATCATACAGATTTCATACTTGTCAGAGTGACTACTTTGCCCCAAAGTTTTGACAAGACACACACACTCACACAAACACACACACATAGCACATGATAATAATAGTTTATTAAATATATTATGCTGGCAAAGGTAATCTGAAATTAGTATTTCCATCTTCTTATCCTTATGTACATCAGGTTAAGTACCTCTAAGTGAATGAGTAGCAGATATAACTACTAGTTTTTGTTGTTGTTTCTCATTTTAATAATGCCTTTATAATATAATTACCAAAAAAACTGAGATAGTGAGTGACTTTAATAAGAAGATAATAAATTCTTTCCCAAGTAAGGCAGTTTCTAATTTTTTGCTTTTAAAAAACTGAACAAGGAAGGACATGACTGAGTCATCATGTGATAGGTCATCAAATATGATTTCTGAGGATGAACCACTATTAAGTTCCAGTTCATTGAACTGAATGATTTTTTTTCTATCATTCTTTCAACAGATTTTTTTCTTTGAACTGAATTTTTTAATAAAAATGTATTTATTTATGTAAACAAAGAATGCAAATGACCCAGAACTTGTCTTTTTATCAATAAATGCTTATACATGGGTATATGATATAAATGGAAAAATAGCTGAATCCATTTCATTATGCACTATTTCCAATAAAATCTTACTTTTTACATTGATTTTTATCAAAAATGAATTTATGTTGAAGACTTGTATACCCAATTAATTATGTCAGAAGAAAATGTCAACATTTACTGACTGTGATCACAGAAAACAAAACAAAACTCAATTTAGATTTGGTTATAAAGAAGTATGATCAGAGGGATCAATCAAAATATATTTAATAGGGTTAACATTTTGTGAAGGAAATGGATTGGAAATACAATTCAAAGAGAAAAACAAAATGATGCAAAAAACATATTATCAACATTTATATATAGTTTTAAATAGATGATGGTACATATCTAATCACTGAGGATCTGCTTTTATTAAAGTGATTCTCAAAACTGACAAAGAAGTGTCATTTCAAAATGTAAATACGTGAAAATGCCCTAAAATAGCATCCAATGGAAGTGCTTAAACTTTTGAAGAAAACTTTTAGAACTTAAAAATATGCTACATAGTAACATAGCTTTTACACATTTTTTAACAGAATACCTGAGTAACAGTTTTTGTTGAACTACTTGCATGAACTGGCATCTGCAGAGCAAGCTCACGATTTCTATTTTGATTTTATGTTTATCAGGGGTAACTTGAGGTCAGGGTGATTGATGGAGAGTATGGGGTGGCTGCTTTGCTTTATCCTCATATTACTTAACACATGGCCAAACCTGCCATTTATAAAGCATAGGCCTTGGAAATTAAAACAAACATAATAACATGAAACAGCAATCATTCATCCAGAACTTACTCATTTAATACCAAACGTTTCCTCATGAAAAAGGTATCACCTGTTAGCAGCTGAGAAAGCTGAAGTTTTGAGAGGTTCAACAGGCTCACGGACAGAGGCTATAGCCCAGCAGGCAAAAATCACCCCTATAGCTTCATGGCCTTAGTTTACTCATCTTAAAGTGGGGATAATAATACCAACTTTATAACTCTTCCTAAAATATGTTCTTTTGGTAAAAAATTAAATTAGGGGTGCCTGGGTGGTGCAGTCAGTTAAGCATCTGACTCTTGGTTTCAGCTCAGGTTGTGATCTCAGGGTTGTGAGATCAAGCCCCGTGTCAGGCTCCACAATGGGCGTGGAGACTGCTAAGTTTCTCTCTCTCCCTCTCCTCTGCCCCTCCCTCCACTTGCATTCTCTCTCTTTCTCAAATAAATAAATCTTCAAAAAATCAAATTAAATTATAAAAATATCTTTTGGTGCAAAGTGGAAAACTAGATATAAGCAGTTAGGGATATGGGCACCGGTGTGTTCACACATACCTACATTCAAGAAAAATAACACACTTTTTATAACATACTCCCAATATTTTCTGAGCTTTGTCTCCTCTCAGGGCAAGTCATCTAGGTATCCATCAAGAGGTCCAATCCATTTGCACCCAAGTAATTGAATGCATGATTGAATCAATGCACAGACTATTTAATATTGCTTAGGCATTCAACTTACTTCTTGGGCAGCTTCATTTTTTTCACCTTTTCTTCAGCATGTTCATCTGATATGCCCACATGACATCCTAATGCCAGCAAAGTCCTGGAAAACAAAACCAGAAATAAGCTGCAAGAACTCCTTCTCTACCTCCAGAATAACCCAACATAATGGCGGAGGGGAATCAGGTGTAACAGTCCACCTTGAAAGCAGAGCAGAAATTGCCTTTAAAGCAAAGGAAAAACATTTATTTATAAATCATTTACTTTTGAGTAATGAGTAAGTCACTGAAAATTGAAATATCACGAAGAGCAATATATTGAATAGTAAGTCTTTCTCCAATCCCCTCCCTGTAGTCCTGTTTCTTTTCCTAAAGGCACTGATTGCTACTGATTCTTGAATATCCTGCTCTAATCTGTGAAATCACTAACACAAGTTTATGTGTGTGTGTGAGCATGCACACAGGCATGTATATTGTTTCTCTTTCCCCCTTTTACACAATGGGTACATATCAAGAGAGAGTTCTCTGCAATTTTCCATCTTGACCTTATAGCATAACTCTGATATACTGTTCTTTCATATAAAGCTGGTTTATTTTTCAACAGCTCTGAAGTATTCCATTAGTTGGATGTGTCATAATGTTTTTACGCAGTTCTTTGTTCATAGGCTTCTGTTATTACAAACAATGCTGCAGTGAATAACTTCATACCTTTAATACATGTACTATATCCTTCATCTGTAGGTTAAAAATTCCTAGACATGGAATTACTGGGTCATAGGGTATTATACATTTTAAAGATTCACAAATACTGTCAAATGTCTACAGAGTTGGTGGTAATTTACATTCCTACCAGCCATGTATGACATTACCTGCTTCCCATACAGTTCTCAAACTGCTTACACTTGGTCAACTGGTAGGTTCAAAAGGCATCAAAAATAAATAAATAAATAGGAAAAAAAAAAAAGGTATCTCATTAGGGACGCCTGGGTGGCTCAGTCAGTTAAGCGACTGCCTTCACCTCAAGTCCTGACCCCAGATCCTGGGATCAAGTCCCACACATCAGGCTCCTTGCTCAACAGGGAGCCTGCTTCTCCCTCTGCCTGCCACTACCCCTGCTTGTGCTCTCTCGCTCTGACAACTAAATAAAATCTTTAAAAAAAGAGAGACAGAGAGAAAAGGTATCTCATTATCATTTTAGTTTGTATTTTTTTTAAGATTTTATTTTTACATAATCTCTACATCCAACATGGGGCTTGCACTTGTAATCCCAAGATCAAGAGTTGCACACTCCACCAACTGAGCAAGCCAGGCACCCATGTATTTTTCTTAAAATAAGTGTATTTGAGCACCTTTTTCATATGCTTGGTATCTGTATTTACCTTTTTTCTGTGAAAACATTCTTTGTTCAACTTCCCATTAGATATGGGTTTTAATTGCATTTTAGAAGCTCTTCCTGTGTCTGAGATTGAGTTGCAAATATTTTTCTCTAGTTTGTCTTTTTACTTCCTTTATATTATTATCTCCGAGCAGAATTCCAAATCTGTTTTTATGTAACCGAAATTTTACATCTTTTCTTATGGCTTTTGGGGTTTATATGGCACTCAGAAATTCCCCACTTGTCAAATCATTTAAAGGAAAATGTCCATGCTTTCCTGTGAGGGGGTGATGGGGAAGGGATTCTATTAGCTTAAGGAAAGCTTAACTTTATTTTTTTTTCCAGACGGATATCTATTCTCCATAAAATATTTACTAAATAATCCATCCTTTACCCCTGGTTTGAAATGCAACCTTTATTAGATACAAATTCCCCATATGTTTTTAATCCTTTAGGGACTTTCTAGTCTAGAAACAAATCTCATTTTCAAATGACATATCAGGGTCCCTGTTTGCCAGGAACTTACTTGTCCATTTTTTAAGATACTCTATTTTTTTCCTCCCCTGAATGACCTTCGGTTGATTTTTCCCAACAAAGATCCTTACAATTCACATGCACTCCCTTTAGAGTCCTCCAGGTTTATATGGAACAAGTTTATACTATCCATGACAAGGAGTGGTTTCTCCTGTCTCAAAAGAATAAGATACAATGGCTTATCCTTTTTGGGTTACAGAATTTCTAGGGTCTAGTCAGTTCCAGTAGGGATATGGCAAGTATCTACAATTCACTTACACTCATCCTCCACAACATCTGAAAAATGAAAATCTGGAGACAGATAGACAGATGGTATAAGTAGACAGAGCTGCATGTATTTATACATACACTGTTATCACATTAAATTTTAGGTTATACATGTCAAAATGAAGATGACCCTGTGAGATTACCCTCCAAGCGTTAACCTGCATAACTATGGATAGATCAAGAACTGACCGAAGCTATAAAATTACCTAAATAAACCTTCTCTTTTAGACAAAAATCATGCCTCTTCCTTAACTACTTTTCTCCCTTCCCTATTTCTCTCCTTGGTGTCCCTGTGTCCTTACGCCTCCCATCCCTCCCTACATATATATACAAACACACTGCATTTCCCAAAATCAATTTTAAGGAAAAAAACTACTTGACCAGAAGAAAAATATTGTTCTAGTCTTGCTCTATTTTTGTTAACTTCCGAAGAAAGATTCTATGAAAGTATATGAGATATTAAGAATCCTTGTAACATTCATTTCCTAAACCTAAGTCATTTATTCAAAAGTTAAGATCTGGAATTCAGAAATTACTTAAGTAAAGCAGAAATTAAAACTTTAGTGACACTGGTTAAATTGGGGGTGGGCTGACAGGCATGCTGTAAGCACTGGGTTGTCGTGAGAGAGGGTGCTGGAAGTTTTGCAGGGCTCTGCAATACACAGATGGCCAGCAAATCTGAAGCTGTCTTTCCCAACAATTTACATGACAAAAAAAAAAAATCACAGAAAGAGCATCTAAAATTCATATTCACATGAAATCACCCTTCAATCCAAAATAAGGGATATTCTGGAGTAAGCTTTTGCTTATTTGTTACTTGGCACTCCTCAGAATCCAGATGAATAAAGTTTTGATCCTTCCCATGAATTTTTTTATAGATTTTATTTATTTATTTGTGGGAGGGGAGAGAGAGAGAGAGAGATGGAGGGAGAGAGTGCAGAAGCAGGGGGAGCGGCAGGCAGAAGGAGAGGGAGAAGCAGGCTCCCTGCTGAGCAGGGAGCCTGACATGGGGCTCAATCCCAGGACCCTGGGATCATGACCTGAGCTGAAGGCAGAAGCTTAACTGACTGAGCCACCCAGGTGTCCCCTTCCCATGATACTTTTATGGGGTGTGTCAGACATACGGTGTTCAAAGCTTGATCAGCATTATCATTTAGTCCCCACCACAATTCCATGAAGCAGATACACCATGACCCCCACTTTACGGATGGAAGAAAATCTAAGGTTCGGAAAATCTAAGACTCCCTTTGGAGCAGCAAGTCCTTGACCCCATACCATCTAACACCAGAGCCTGTGTTCTTACTTATGCTGCTCTGGGGGCTACCAAGTAAACAAGGTTCTAATGGAAATACAGAAAGAAACTACCGTGCTTACTCTCAACTGAGGGAGATTGGGCTAAGTGTGAATTTTGGAGAAGTAGGGGTTCTCCCTGTTCTAATTTAAATTTTAAAGAAATAGGTTAAATCAGCTCATTGTAAAATCCTAAAATATTGAGGATTAGCTCATGGAAAAGGTCATTAGCACTGACCATGGGCTACAGCACCAGGGTACATGCAGTGTGACGATTGATCAAACCAGCCCCCAGTCCCTCTTAGGAATGAGATCAGATTACATGCAGTCAGACTCCACACACTATGCAAATACAGAGTTTTCTCCACTTCAGTGCTTCCTGGAATCTGTCCTTTGCAATAGCTGGCTTAGTTGTCAATCACTAAAATTATAGGGAATGTACTACAAATTTAACTAAATTATCTTAGACCATGACCTTTCAATAAAACATTTCATTGTATAAGATGAGCAAATGGTGAGCTGCTGTGAATCACTTATTGAAATGTACAAGCCCCTCATCAAGAATACAAAGGGAGGCAGGGGATCCTAAACACGAGGTACACAGGTCATAGCCATGCATTATGCATTCTTCATCATAGGCAAGCTCTGTCAATTTTTATCTCTGGGAGGTTCTCAATTTACTTGATTTGTATATATTTCCCTTTCCTTTTAAATTACTAGTAGAACCTAAACTCACTCTATGCCCAATATGTTAATTTCCGTAATGATTATTACAATCACATCTTTGAAGAAATACCCCTGAACCCAAAAGCTAGAGTTTGACACAATGATGAAGTTTTATGATCTGGGTCCTTGGTAAAATCACTTCAAGGAAGTAACTCCTTACTCTTAACAAAACTGAAACAAACAAAAATGTTCACAAGTATATAAGCCTAATACAAACATGCATTAGGGTAAGTGACCTATTTGAATAAATCTGGTTCTAGAGGCCACCAAGGATAGAAAAGGAATTAAAGAAACATTATAGTCTTCTTAAAAATATTTTCTGAACTTTTCTTTTCTTTTGAGAGGGAGAGAGAGCAAGAGGAGGGGCAGACGGAGAGGGAGAGAATCTTATGCAGGCTCCAGGTCCTGAGATCATGACCTGAGCCAAAATCAAGAGTCAGATGCTTAACTGACTGCGCCACCTAGGCGCCCCTTTTATAAACTTTTTATATTAAAATTTAAAATTACTTTCCTTCCTTTATTTTACCCCACCTCATTCTTTCATTTGCAATGGTAAGTGGCAAATTCCTGAACACAATTGACAGTGTCACTGAAAAGCAAATCTGCCTTTAAAGATAACATGCAAATTGCCTAAGGCAGCTTTTCAACCTGCGATCATTCCTCGGGCAGGCAAACGTGCCCCCCCCCCCCAAAATAAGATGGTATGGTAAAAACAAGGTACTCTCCAGAAGAAAAAAAAAAAGGTGGTAAATGGATTCCATTCCATCTTAGAGATTCACAGCACTAAAAAATCCATCAGTAAAATAAACAATTGTTTTAACTCAGCATCTTTAAAATATATTAGAGCAGTGTTTCTCAAACTATCTGTGATGAAGGGCCAATTTTCTTTTAATTTCCAGCCTATTGTGGTCTGATTCTCTGATAAAATACAATAAAACTTGTTAGAGAAAATTAAAATTTTTAAATGAAGACATATAAAATATAAGCCTACAATTTATAAATTATGAGATACAATAAGACATAAAATTGTTCCCTTAAATTGGTGTAAAAGTTTCTCAACACTTATTATTAGTATCTTTACTTACGTTGTCACAAATCAAAAGCAATTTGTGAACAGACCTGGTCCCTGGCCCACACAGCAAATAGCACTGTACCTGATCACAGAACCCTCGTATTCTGTAATACCCAAAATATCCATAGAACACTCTTTGGTAAATACTTTATAAAGCATAAAGACGTAAAATAGCAGGGTCAAAAGTCTAATTCCCAACAAATATTGATCCAATCCACCTGTGATTATGAAAAGTTTTGAGTTAATTAATTTAATTCTAACTGAATTAAAGTGTATTGATACCTTGTTTGTTTCAGGTCAGGCAGATCAGAAAATAGGAAAAAGTAAGAAACTCACTTCAGGGTCTCAAGCGACATCTGTAAGTTGTAATTGCGTTCCTGTTCAGGCAGCTTGGAGAATTCCACCAGACATGGGTGTTGTCTCTTATTGTCATCTCTAACCTGAAACAGGACAGAAATCCTTATAATAAAAATCTCCAATTTCAGACACCAGCAATGGCAATCCAATTGCGTGGGAGGAAAATGAAGGGGAAAAGTAAGAAGGAAGGTTCAGCTTATCACCCCAGCAAAGCTGTCCCTGTTAAGCCCCAGGCGCGCTAACATTTGCGGTCAGTGGTAAAACCTGGCATTATCTGGGCCCCGTTCTGTTCGGTACAGTTCCTGGCCCCAGGGCCCATGCCTGCTCTACCCTGACACCCACATGCTCACCCCCCAGCCCCTCCAGCATTTGCTTAAATCTTACTTCCTCAACCAGGTTCATCCTGTCCCCCTTCCCAATATGGCCAACTGCCCACTCACCCTACACTTTCATTTTCTTCCGTAACAAATTCCACCTGCTGGCAGAACCAGACACTTACTGGTTTAGGGTCTATCTCCTAGCACTAAAATGTAAGACCATAGAAAAGAGGAATTTTGTTCTCTTTTCTTCTTTGATGTATTCCCAGCACCTAGAACATGCCTAATACATGGTAGGCACTCAACAAATGTTTCATGTATTGAAATGAAGTCTACGTAAGAAAGGTATAGTGTTGACTTAGTTTTAATGTGTAGTAATTTTATGTGTTTAGAGCCAAACAGACTAGAGATGTCCATCGACAATGTGACTGATCTAAAGTCTTTGCAGGGGTTCCAGCTGTGCATTTCACCCACTGTAACTTGCAGATATTGCAAATTATTCCTTTACCTTAACAAAATCAGTTAGCCTTTTCATACTAATCCTTGAAAGTGTGTATTAGCCATCAGAGTAAACAAAATCCAAGATTTTAGGAATGAATTAATGAGAAAGATGTTCTAGATCCTTGCACTAGTAGATAGATTATCTTCTTGGAGTCCTAAATGACACAGGCATTACCATGTGGTAGCCTAGATGACAGCCATGTGCTGTTGGGGTACAAAATTACTCCATGAGAATAATTTCCAGGTTCTAGAAATGCCATCTAAAAAGTACACAAACCTAAGCAAGGACTTTTTTATTTTTATTTCTTATTTTTTTATTTTTTTTAAAGATTTTATTTATTTATTAGACAGAGAGAGACACAGCGAGAGAGGGAACACAAGTGGGGAAGTGGGGAAGTGGGGAAGAGAGAAGCAGGCTTCCCACTGAGCAGGGAGCCTGATGTGGGGCTCGATCCCAGGACCCTGGGACCATGACCTGAGCTGAAGGCAGACGCTTAACGACTGAGCCACCCAGGCGCCCTGCAAGAACTTTTTAAAACTCTTCAGGTCATCGCTAAGTTAAAAATAACATATTATTTCTTCTTCCTGGTGATCTTTACAATTGAACAGGACTTACACAAAAGCATGTATCATACATACTTAATTAAATGGGTAGATGCATACATGAAATATAGAATTACAAAATCTCACTCTAAATTCTAAACATCAAAGTATAAATGAAGGTGTCCAAGTCCTGAAATAATCTACTCCCCATTTATGTAATGTCCACTTCGCCTCTCTTCTCTACATGGGAGAATCACGGACACCACTGTCCTCTCAGGTGTCCAAGCAAAAACCAGAAACTTGTGCAGATTTTCCTCCCTCTATTCCCCACACCCCAAACGTGAACTCTAAAACATGTCTCGCAATCATGTTTCCCCTTCCCCACTGCCAGGCACACATTTGTGAAACTCTTGCCGTCTCCTACCTCAGCCACTCTAAGAGCATTGGCAAGTCTTACAGTGAAAACAGTTCTAGAGTAAAAGCTAGAAAATCTGGATCCCAGTCCTAGCTCCTCATGAGCTCTGCGACTGTCAAGGCCCAACTCTTAGAGATGTCATCACCAGCAAAACTGAAATAACAGCCCTGTGTGCTATTATGAAAATTTAACCCAATAATCTGAGAGAGTGTATGTGAAAATGGGAAGCTCTAAATTAATATATAAACATGAGGAAGTAGTGTGGGGTATCACGTGGTATTCACCACTAACACTAATAAAAAATGTTCTTTATTTAAAGCTCAATGCAATAAACTATGACAGGGTGAATGCACTCATTTCTACATTCAGTCAAATTTTGGGATACCTAGACTAATAATATTATAAAAATAAAAGTATTGCCACAGTCCTGCCAAAAATAGGTATATGATACACTGAATTACATAGGAAATTTTTTAATATATATTTTATCGGGGCGCCTGGGTGGCTCAGTTGGTGAAGCGTCTGCCTTCGGCTCAGGTCATGATCCCAGGGTCCTGGGATCAAGCCCCACATTGGGCTCCCTGCTCCGCGGGAAGCCTGCTTCTCCCTCTCCTACTCCCCCAGCTTGTGTTCTCTCTCTCGCTGTCTCTGTCTATCAAATAAATAAATAAATAAAATCTTTAAAAAAAAAATTTTATTGACAAACCGTAAACTAAGATCTTTATTTTTTTTGAAGATTTTATTTATTTATTTATTTGAGAGACAGTGAGAGAGCAAGCATGGTGCGGTGTCGGGGATGGGACAGAGGGAGAGGGAAGAGATAGAATTTCAAGCAAACTCCCTGCTGAACATGGAGCCCAACATGGGGCTTGATCCCATGACCCTGAGATCATGACCTGACCTGAAATCAAGAGTCAGATGCTTAACCAATTGAGCCATCCAGGTGCCCCCTTAGATCTTTAAATAATAATTTGGAAATATATCCAATCACTGTATCTCAGCCTGTCTTCCACCTATGAAACCAACCGCGGCCCTCAGCCCACAGGACTTGTACTGACTGCTACACACAGTTAAGACTAAAAAAAGCGAAGCATCAGATAAAGGAAAAGGAAAATGACTAATTTCTTTCCATTTTCAGCTTTCACTTTCAACTTGAATGAGATTTTTTTTTTCTCAGGGGCTTAGAAGTCAATGCCTATTGTCTGTATATGTTAACTTTGATTTAAAAATATAACTCTCAGCCTCGAGAATGACAACTTTTCAATTGTCTAGGCAACTGAGCCATCCTTCAACGAACACGACCATAATGTCATTCCCCCTTGTAAAGAAAAACTGAACAAAAACTAATGTGTAGGGGAAAAAAAAATCAATCTAATTGATTCAGGTTACCACATAGCAGGATGAGTGAGAAAAGGTTATGTTTTTAGAAAGATGTATTAACAAATCTGAAAATAAATTTCAAGATTATGTACCGGACCGTACTGCCAGCCAAGTTCAATTTTATTCATAACCCAGAGTTCATGGATATTCTCGGCCAGTTTTTCTCTTATTCTCTCTAGGTGAGGAGGTAACACGATCTAAAATAAGAAAGAAAACACACATCAGAAACAAATGCAATAAAACCATACTAACCGTCCTCACTGTGAATTGAAACAAATAAAACCACTGTAAACCATTAAAATGTTAATAATATAACTAGATTCCAACCCTTCTAATGTAGTTATAAAAATATTGTTTAGGTAATTTGGGGACTTTTTGGTGGGACAGCTTAGTTTCCAAGTGAATTTATGAACAAAGTTGGGAAGAAGGACGGGTGTTGGTGGGGATAGTCACCATTAAGAACAATGCCTTCATGGATGTGGGATATAAGCACCAGAGCGTGCATCATTTAAAAAGAGAAATCACCCCAAAGTTCTTAAACTAACTGGCTATTACACAGGCTAGAATGAAGGCAATTCAGTGACCAAAGGATAATCCACTGGCTCTTTGAGCCTGTAAATATTTGCAGTGATCTATGCTTTTCCCTTGACTCTGCTCTGTTATTTCTAATGGTTTCCAAGAATAAGCTTCTAGGGAAAACAATCTTTATATGTTCTCATTCAAAAGAGGAAGTTTAATGACCTCTTCATAAAGAACATGAATGGTTTTCAAGGTCAGGGGTTGGTTGTTGGTGTTTGGCAATGCACTTAGGTGTCACCCCAGAGCCAGTCCCTCCACAAACATAGAGCAGGTGACTGCCTACAACGTTCACTGATGAGACAGTTTCCCCAGGGAGCAGGCTATCACTGTTCCCTTTCCCCACAATGGTGGAAATAATCTATGTCATAGGAAATTCTCAATGCGCTCCCACTGCATAATCCAATCATCCATCCCTGGATGGATGTTTACTACTAAACTTTGGTAGCACCACACATATCCTGCCATCCTGCAGCAAGAAACACCACACTGAATTTTAGCCATGAACAAAGCTTGCTTCTTGCACTCAATAATTTAAAGGCCAGCATGATGAGACAGAAAACAGGATTCAAGGCGCTAAACAAGTATTTGCTCAACAACTGAACCTTCTGAGGCCTGGTATTAACTCTACTTCAGACTTTAGAGGCAATCTCATGGATCTTCACAAACAAACTTTGCATAACCAACCTTACTGAAGTTACTTTAGCATCAAGATAAAGCAATTATTTAATTCATTGTCAATGTCAAGATGTGTTCACATCTATGAAACAGAAAAGAATAAGGACTCACATTTCTCGGGTGCCTGTTTGCAAAGTATCGTGCTAATGTGTTATTTATTAACTCTGTCAAACATACTCTTAGCATCCCAATTCACAAGAGGAGCGACTTCCTCAAGGTCCCTAAGTAGGCAATTGACCCCAAGCACTCTGACTATAGAGTGCAGGATCTCAATCTCTACTTAAGATAAAGGTCAGTTAAATTGCTTCAAAATAATAGTGTATCTAGGTGACTGAAGAACTAAACTCCACGTCCACCGTATGTAAAAAGTGCACCCTAAAATTAGTATGCATTACCTCCAATTGTGACCCACATCAGTGCATCATGAAATCAGTGTAGTGGCTTGAGATCACTCTTTAAAAAACAGAATAGAATTGACTACAAAATAGGTGAGTGGCTCTGACAAAGGTAAGCATTATTTTACGAAACTTTGATTCTGCATATAAACTGTACAACTGTCAGATGTGTTCCTTGGGCCATGGTTAAAAGAGTCCAAAAGCCACTGCCCATCAGAACAACAGCACAAGAGGATGACAGTAGGTGCTCTGGGTACCTGGCTGGTATCCACAGGGATCGGCGTGAAGGCGGCCTGCGTCAGGGAGACTGTGGGGCCCAGGAGGTCTCGTGTGTAAGTTCTTTCTTGTTTGTACTCTCGGCTGTGCTCCACTTTCAACTTTTCTTTCGGCAGAACAGCTTCATAACAAGGAGCATACCCAGGTGGTGGGAGGAATTTAAATTCTCCGTGTCTCCCCCCGAGCAGAAAGCGTACCCTAAAAAGGATGCATGTCAGGGTCAGGTATAGCTCTGGTATACTGAAAGTTCCCCAATCAACAAAACACATGGAATAAATGATTAGCACAAAATTAACTTTATCAGAAGCCACACTTTCCCCTGAGCACCATCAGTGTGGGCACCTTGGAGTCTAAGAGCCTCTAAGCACACAAGGTAAAACAGGATGAGAGGACAAGCTGATTACATTACATTGATGGATCCAAGAAAACTTATCACTCACTGGAGAAATAGCAAAAGCACATGCATCATATTCCTATAGGAGAAACACCTAATACCCGTGCACAGTAATTGGTCATTTAATGTCTCCAGGGGCCCAAAGAGTCAACAGAGAAAGAGCAAAGATTATATAAATATCTATATACTTAAAATTACAGGACTGCGTGAGGTCTGATAAAAAGAAATAACAGTCACTTGCCAATGTCCAACTTCCCAGTAAAATTCCTTAAAGGGAACTCAAATGATACTTTCTTTGCGGAAGAAAGGTCACCTTATTTCTTCTTCGAAGACAAAAAAAAAAAACCCCAGAAAAACCGTTACTAAAATCTTTTATATATCAAAGTCCTTTAATTAAAAATAATTTAAAACAAGTTCCATTGAACAATGCTTTTTGAAACACAGCTAAACAATACTGATTTCATGGGCCCTCCGCTTTTACAAAAATAAAATCAGATTTTCATTTTCCTTGCAATTCTTTTTCTAATTTGTGGTTCATTTTCAGGCCAAAAATAATAGCAATAATAATAAAGCAAATAAAATAAAAAGCAAAGAGCAAAAAATGAGAAAAACAGGGGCGCCTGGTGGCTCAGTCATTAAGCATCTGCCTTCGGGTCAGGTCATGATCTCAGGGTCCTGGGATAGAGCCCCACATCAGGCTCCCTGCTCCGCGGGAAGCCTGCTTCTCCCTCTCCTACTCCCCTACTTGTGTTCCCTTCTTGCTATGTCTCTCTCTGTCAAATAAATAAATAAAATCTTTAAAAAAAAAAAAATGAGAAAAACAAAAAATTTTAGAACATTCCAGAAGCTTATAGAAAGAAATACAATTTGTATGAACAGAACAGAAAAGGTCATTGGTGCATGGAGAGCTAATACTTCATGCTTTCTCTGTCCCCTCTTCAATATGGTACTTCTATAACCATGAATTATTCGTATGAATAGAATTATAATGCGAAAAATAACCAGAATAACTTCATGGCCAGTCTTAATAAGGGAGCCACTCTCGTGAGGTAGCTATATGCATATTTTCATAGGTGACAGGGTAGTCCCTTATCACAACAGACCATTGCTTGTTAAAGTTCTCTTTGTAGGGGTGCCTGGGTGGCTCAGTTGGTTAAGCAACTGCCTTTGGCTCAGGTCATGATCCTGGAGTCCCAGGATCGAGTCCCACATGGGGCCCCCTGCTCAGTGGGGAATCTGCTTCTCCCTCTGACCCTCCCCCTTCTCATTCTCTCTCAAGTAAATAAAATCTTCAAAAAAAAAAAAAAAGAGTTCTCAGGGCGCCTGGGTGGCTCAGTCGGTTAAGCATCTGCCTTCGGCTCAGGTCACAATCCCAGGGTCCTGGGATTGAGCCCCACATCGGACTCCCTGCTCAGCGGGAAGCCTGCTTCTCCCTCTCCCACTCCCACTACTTGTGTTCCCTCTCTCGCTGTCTGTCTCTGTGTCAAATAAATAAATCTTTAAAAAAAAAAAAGTTCTCTTTGTAGAACTCAAAAGAATTATCATTCATCTATTTCCATCTGGTAACAGCAAGAAAGCAAAAGGTTAGAGGAAACCCTCTTGACCCAGCTGTTCACAGCAGATAATTTACAAGTACAACAGATAGAGGGTAACACAGAGAGGAGATATCTTGACCTGATGAAGAGCAACAAAAAAAAAAATCCATTCAGTTTCTGTAAAGAGAGGAGGTTTGGAGGGGGGTGGGGAAATATGATGACAAGAAAAGGAAAATTAATGAAATACAAGGAAAAGGTGGTATTTTCTTATGCAGTGTTGTTCATTTCCCTTATTAAATAAAGAAGTAAACTGAAATGGGCTTGAAATATTTCAGGACACAGATTTGGGGTAGGGTTAGCAGACTGCCCCGTCTAAATGCTAGAACAGGTGGACAAAGTATTCAGCCTCCCAAGATGCCTCTCTTGGGTGAATCTTACCTCCTCCTCCAAAGAAATGCCCTGGGCACAGATGCCCAGGAGTGAGGTAGAAGGTTAGCAGTGCATGGGGCATGGCAGTGCCAAGTCTTCTGTGAAAGTATAAGAAGTCAGAAGGGACACAGACCACAACACAAAGAAATACTAACTTTATTCCTGCAGAGAAACTAACAACTGGAAAGAAGAGGCCATCAATGTTGAAATTCTCAAACATTCCTTGAACAGGTTGTCCGTTAATTCGGAACGAGATGCTCGGGGCACTCAGATCTAGACAGCAACTGATGACGTCATCAGTTCTCAGCAGATGCTGGTTTGGTGAGCTTACAGTACGAGCAATACAGCCTATAGAGGAAAAACAGTAAGGACGGTGATTTTTTTTTCCTCACAGAATCATCTTCAGAGGCAAAGATTTGAGTAGGTACTGACAAATCAATGCACAATACTGGAAGAGAATAAATCTTGAATGCATATTAATGCTATATGTTAAATCCTTTGTCCAAAAACTGTTTTTTTGGTTTTTTTGGTTTTTTTTTTTCAGGAGCCATGCTGCTCTCTTTATTGTAAAATGGACCTTCTGATATGCAGAGGAACTTCTGCTTGGAGAAGGATGGCATCTGATGCACAAATCAGCTGAAGCTGATAATATAATGATGTCAGAGAGAAATCTTGAGGGAGAGACTTGAGTTCCAACAGATGCTTTACCACCTACTACTTGTATGACCATCAGCAAATTACATAACTTCTCTAAACCTTGATTTCTTGGAAGCCAAATGCCATCACCTTGCAGAGTCGTTATGATGATTAAATTAATGGTTTAAAAGAACACAGAGTCTCGGACACAGCAGGACTTGCATGTCAGGACCCTTTCCAAATATTCAGTCCCCTTTGTTTTATAAAATAAAAATAATAGGGATAAGGAAAGCAGAAAATGTGTTCATTCGTGCATTGTTTGCTAAGAGGCAAATGCATGCCAACTGGTTTGCTTTACAGTTTCACACAAGATCTTGGTTGGCTTCCTGAGAACAGCAGGATACGAGTTGAGGCGTGACAAGGATTATTTGATAAATGTCATTTCTTGCCCCGGCCAACCTGTGGCCTATGCTCATTCTTGACTATGTCAAAACTCCTTTGCTAATTAGTCTCTGTGGACACACTGGAAGACATGAAGGTAAGGCTCTCTCAAACACATGCTCACAAATGCATACAAAATTTCTCAATTTGAGCAAAGACAGAGATAGATTTCACGATACAAGATTTGCATTTTTATAAGACCTTTTTAAAATTTCTAGCAGGCCAAAATTTTTACCAACAGCATATCTGAAATGCCAGTGGTAGAGCATATCTACTTTTTAAAATGTGTCAATGTTTTATTTTATCAATATTCAAATCTGCAAGCAATAAATTCATTATCAAGTAGTACTTCTAAAATTCCCTGAATAAAGATGGCTTTTTAAAAAAATCATATAAAAGCAATGCAACTCACATAAAAAGGTCTATACCCTTGTTTGTATCAAGAACTATAGCTAATAAAAATGTTATTATACAGATATTTACATACTCCAAATATATTGCTCAGTCTGAGGGATATTATGATGCTAATGCTAAGGACTAAAAACCACCATGGCAAACTCTCTTGTGATGCCTGAAACAAACAGCTAAGACAGAGGATCACTAGTGAACAACCTCAGGACCACAGTTTCAGTGGTATGTGCGTACCGTTGAATCCATTTAGAAGCATTTTCAGGTCACATTTATGCAAACCTATCACATCCAGATGACAACTACATTCCTGTTCTCTGTACTAGCCATAAAGGAAGACAGCAGCAGGGCGCCTGGGTGGCTCACTCGTTAAGCGTCTGCCTTCGGCTCAGGTCATGATCCCAGGGTCCTGGGACCGAGCCCCGCATTGGGCTCTCTGCTCGGTGGGAAGCCTGCTCTCCCTCTCCCACACCCGCTGCTTGTGTTTCTGCTCTCGCTATCTCTATCTCTGTCAAATAAATAAATAAAATCTTAAAAAAAAAAAAAAAAAGGAAGACAGCAGCAGTGTGATTTATCATTCCTGGATTAGAAATCTGTACCCATCTTTCTATTCTACTGTTCTAGGACATTCTTCCACACTTCCATATTTAAATGCTCTCAAAGCATCAAGATTTTTCACACTTTTGGCCCTCCCTTACAAACACTTGGAACTTGGATGCCCAAAATCCAGTTCTGCATTCGCAGAGAGGACAATGTAGCAACACCGTGCAAAGTTTAAATTGGAAAGAATAAGTGAAGATAAAGCTCAAAACTTGTGCTCATGAGCCCAGTTCTTGTTCCAAAAAACATCACCACGCTTAAATTACAGCAGGTTAAGTGGTAAAGAATGTGCTCTATACCAGAAATCACAAATTTAAATTCTACTTTATTAAAAAGAAAAAGAACAGAAGAGTGACCCCCAAGAAAATTATCTGAATTACTATGACTCTGACCTTGGTAAATCAGTCAAAAGCCAACTGATTTAGCTTTGTCTTTGTTGACTATGAATCTAAAACTAGGAAAGCATTTAATAAGGCCAATGTCAGAGAAATTACTGCCTGTGTCCTCTTCCAGTATTTTTATGGTTTCAGGTCTCACATTAGGTCTTTCATCCATTCTGAATTTATTTTGTGTATGGTAAAAGGAAGTGGTCCAGTTTCATTCTTTTCCATGTTGCTGTCCAATTTTCCCAACACTATCTGTTGAAGAGACTGTCTTTTTCCCATCAAATATTCTTTCCTGCTTTGTCAAAGATTAATTGGCCATATAATTGTGGATTTATTTGTTTTTTTCAATTCCATTCTATTGATCTTTGTGTCTATTTTTGTGCCAGTACCATACTGTCTTGATTACTACAGCTTTGTAATAGAGCTTGAAGTTCGGAATCGTGATGCCACCAGCTTTGCTTTTCTTCCTCAAAATTGTTTTTGGCAATTTGGAGTCTTTTCTGGTTCCATATAAATTTTAGGATTTTTTCGTTCTAGTGCTATTGGCATTTGCTAGGGATTGTATTAGATATGTAGCTTGTTTTGTGTAGTATAGACATTTTAACAATATTTGCTCTTCTAATCCATGAACATGGAATGTCTTTCCATATTTTTGTGTCATCTTCAGTTTCTTTCATCAGTGTTCTATAGTTTTCAGAGCACAGGTCTTTCACCTCTTTGGTTTATTCCTAAGTATGTTATGGTTTTGGTGTAATTGTAAAAGGGATTGTTTTCTTATTCTCTCGTTCTGCTGCTTCATTATTGGTGTATAGAAATGCAACAGATTTCTGCACACTGATTTTGTATCCTGCTACTTTACTGAATTCCTGTATCAGTTCTCGCAGCTTTTTGGTGGAGTCTTTCAGGTTTTCTATATATAGTATCATGTCAACTGCAAATAGTGAAAGTTTTACTTCTTTCTTACCAAAAAATTTGGATGCCACTTATTTCTTTTTGTTGTCTGACTGACAGACCCCAGTAGCTTGAGAGACCACACCTTCAACTATAGGCAAGACACAGTACATACTTTCTTGCCATTAAAAAAATAAATAAATACAGCTGAGTATTTTCTCCTGATATAAAGTTTCAAATGATTTTCTCCTGAATTCTACAACCTACCCTCCTCTCTGAGATATATTCATAGATTCACTGAGTATTTTTGTTGTTTTCATTCTTAACTGTTTTATTTAATAGATACCTTGTAATAAAAAGTGTAATGCATACAGGTCAACTCCATGAATGTTGGGTTCTTTTAGTGAGTTGAAAGAAAAAGCTTCAAATTAAATGCAAAAATGAAAACAAAGTGGTATGGTACGGTTAAAATAATTAGAGGCAATTCAGCATTATTCTATCAGAGTAATCTTCCCCCTCATCTCTGTGTAATGGGAAAACAAGTTAACATGTTTCATTCATTCACTTGAGTAGCCATGGCATGTGGGGCCATAGTAGGAAGTAAAGAGAGGAGACAGTAAAATCTGAAGGGTGGGAATTAATATGTATTATAAAGAGAGACATTACACCTCTACTCGACGTTTGTTGGGCTTTCTGATGTTAGTGCTCCTTGCCTTTGTTCAGTCAGTAGGAAAACTGTACTGTGGGAACAGGCTCTCTGACTCTGGTCTGGCCAGAAGAGTACAGCGTGTATAAGACACACCACCCTCCTACCTGGACCCCAACTACATGTCCCCATGGCTAGATGAAATATCCAAAATGGAGCCTCATCTCTTCCTGACTACTTAGCTACTAGCACTGAATAAAGGAAAAATTCAGTGAATATTAATGATAAAATACAATGACATGAAGTGCTTTTTTTATAAACCCATTACTAAACTCTTAGATTTAATTCAATTTAACTTTTAAAATGTTCATAAGCTACCAGACCTCTAAAACATTAACAAATATCTCTTGTACCCCCTAAGAGACAGATTTCAGCTTTTTATATGTAAAAATACATATATTTCCCATATTTTCTCTATCCTTAATATGTTACAAAATAATATGAGAACTGTATTCTAAAGCAGTTTTATGAGCACAAGCGTATGTCTGCAGAATCCAGATGAATTCCAGTTTCTAAGAAACAGCTACATCGAGATTATGGCCTCTAAGAAACAAACTGAGGGTGTCAGAGGGGAGGGGGGTGGGGGGATGGGTTAGCCCAGTGATGAGTATTAAAGAGGGCACGTACTGCATGGAGCACTGGGTGTTATATGAAAACAATGAAGCGTGGATCATTACATCAAAAACTAATGATGTATTGTATGGTGACTAACATAACATAATAAAATAAAATTAAAAAGAAAAAAAAAGAACTAAGCTTTTAAATGGAGCCAACTAAAATGCACCTTCTATTAAATTAGAGAAAACGATATGATTTTTACATCTATCACTCATTCTTAATATATACTCAACTATCAAAGTTCAGGTTGATGGCTGGTGAAATGAACTACACACTTACTTTTAAACAGTTCCACATAAAGTGTCATCTGATAATAAACTGACACCTCACAATACACATCACAAATGACCAATTCCCAATGTTACGTTATCTACCAGGAGATGGAACTTAATCTATTTCTTCCAATTATTTTCCAGGATCTGCTTTTTGGTGTTTATACTGGAAACTAAAGTTTCACATACACCTGTTCAAGTAAGTAGGAAACACACAAATTTGGTGTGTTTTGTTTTTGTTTTTGTTTTTGCAGTTTATTATGAATCAAAATGCCACTTTTCAAACATACTGTTCATCAACAATACAGTCTTTTGGAAATGTACCATAATTGTAACAGTTTTGTTTTTCCCATAGTGAAATTCTGCTTTTTACTTAACATTCTCACTCATTGTTTCCATGGTAAATTTCTGAAGAATAAACGTATCTGAATATACGTAGCGCAGATAGCTTTTGGAAACACAGAGAAAGGGCAACAGATTTCCTTCGCACACGCAGGGGAAGATGCAGATGGTGCTGACCTGACCAGAGATGAAGGCCATCGAATCCGTAGGAAAAGAGATCGTCTCCAACTCCGTTTCCACCCCATTCCTCACCGCCTCCCGGGTAGGGAGAGTACCCTTCGGTGGAAGCCCAGCCCACCCGCAGGTGGGTGGCTTCAGCGGTCACGAACGGCTCCGTGTGGTCCACCATCAGCTCATAGTACCACTTCTTATACTGAGCCGACCCTTCGCTGACGCCCAGAAAAATATTGGGTCTCATGCTTTAAAGAGATAGGAAGAGCACATGAGAAACTCTGGACAAACCTCCTGTTGTGTTCATTTATGTCTATTTCGAACATCGGTCCTGTTTCTCCAAAATGCAACATATTAAATCTGTTTTCCTTCAGTACTGCAAAATTACTAAGTCACTGAGGCGGTAGGCGGTGACAGCCAGCCTACCATTCAGTGGCAGGTGTCTGCTTTTCCAATTACTTGGCAGTGTCCCTCAGGGACCTAAGATGATTTTTTCTGAATTGCTTTTCAGCATATTTTATACCATTGATCATGTTTAAGGTGAGATATTCAATATAACGGGCCCTTAGAATTCATGGAGTTATCATTAATTCAGGACATGCAGACATTTTCCTAACTAAGCTGTGGGTCAGGTAAGGTACAAGGCTGAAGAGCCATGTTATTAGTAAAGGAACCAGGGTGATAAGCAGCTTTGTTGTTCTCAATGCCTCTCTGAGGGCAGAAGAATTTCTAGGTAGTTGTATTTAATTCCATTTCTAAGGGACTTAGACTCTATGTTAATGCTTAGGATTAGTGAAGGTCTCAGGAAATACCACTCAAAAACAGCACGTCTGTTATATAAAGAGCTATTCAGGAAGTCATAAATCAATCCTGTTAAAAAAACACAATATAGAAATATACACCAAACCCTACATTTTTGTTTAAAACAGGGTAAGGTAGTGATTACTTCCTGGATAGCTGCGAGATACAATATATTCAAAATTATTACTATCACGCAGAATATTTTCTTAATGGTAAGCTGTATTATTTTTATTATACTACTTGGTATAAGGAAGGCAGCGTGGCTTGGTATTTAAGGGCCCAGTCTCTGGCATTAGACTTGAGTTCCATTTCCAGTCCAACATTTTAATCTTTAAAATGTGTATAATAGTACCTAGTTGGACTGGTTGAACCCAGTGCAAACACAGTGTAGGATACATGGAAAGCACAGAGAATAGCGGCGGGCACACAGTACTCAAGGAACGTCTGATACCTTGGAAGGGCTATCTAACCAAAAATGTAGTTTTATTGTTTTATGGAATTTATTATGTCTTAGACATTCTGATTCAACTTTTTTATTATATATAGTAGCCACTTTGAAGGAGGAGTAGCCTCCTTCAAAGGGTAGCGTTTTTACTTATATTCTAAGAAAGCACAAAACATAATTACATATAACTGTATACCTGAAGAATTGTCAGCCTGCTCCTGAAGAGGTCAGTGATAAGCCAAACTCATATGAATGTGACTATGAAAGCTTACAGCCTTGTGATAAAAGCACATCCTGCTTGGTTCACCTATTATTGTTATTATTCCATCCGACTTATATAAAACTACACTATTCACTGGGGTAATATGTAAAATATCCTAATAAAACAAGCAGACCACAGGATGCCTTAACTACAGAGCCAGAACATGAATTCCTTGTTACGCCACCTATTTGGTGACAGTGTCTATCTGAGTCTACCTGCTGACATGGTTCACAAGACGTGTCTGTAATAGTAGGTCTCTTCCTGGCAGCAGGTTGTCACAGATGAGATGCTGGTTAGAACGGACTGCGACTCCATGGCAGACACAGAGAGAGCACAAGACATCCAGAACCTGAAGAGAGAAAGCACTTCCAGCCGACTAATTCCCTTATTCATATTTGAGTATCCCCACACTTCTCGTGAATGTGAACACGTTCCCTCGGACCCAGCCATGTGAACATGACAGCCACGAGGTCACATATCTTCCAAGTTTCTCTTACATACAAACTGATAATTGCTCAGTGTCTCAAGGGTGCTACAAATAAGCACCAAACAGTATCACCTGATTGTAATTAAGAAATGAGAAACACTCATGACACATTTGACACACCTTTTAAAAGTTATCTTATTTTAAAAATATATTTAAAATTATCGGGGCGCCTGGGTGGCTCAGTCGGCTAAGCGGCTGCCTTCGGCTCAGGTCATGATCCCAGGATCCTGGGATCGAGCCCCGCATCGGGCTCCCCGCTCAGTGGGAAGCCTGCTTCTCCCTCTCCCTCTGCCTGCCACTCTGCCTACTTGTGCTGTCTCTCTCTCTGTCACATAAATAAAATCTTTAAAAATAAATAAATAAATAAATAAAAATAATAAAATTATCCCAGGGGTGACTGGGTGGCTCAGTCGTTAAGCGTCTGCCTTTGGCTCAGGTCGCGATCCCAGGGTTCTGGGATCGAGCCCCGCATCGGGCTCCCTGCTCAGCGGGAAGCCTGCTTCTCCCTCTCCCACTCCCTCTGCTTGTGTTCCCTCTCCTGCTGTCTCTGTCAAATAAATAAATAAAATCTTAAAAAAAGAAATTCTTCATCAGTTTCCCATAACAATCAGAATAAAACTCCAACTCTTTATAAATAAATAAATAAATAAATAAATAAATAAATAAATAAATAAAATTATCCCAGAATTCATCCATGGCAATACATTCGTTCCCTTACCTTATGGTTTCTTCCATGTTTGTCTAAAAGCGAGATTATGGATTTAATGTGTCCTTCCTTAATAATATTTAGAGCTTCTGGACTTTCTACCAACACACAGTGTAAAACTTCAAGAATACCTAAAGATAAAGAAAGAAAGTATGATTAGAGAGTCTACAATGATCAGTGCCTTTCCTTTTTCTCTAGGTGTTCCTTCAGGTCAACACGTAATTATTACGGGCTTGATGTGTTTGTCACAGGGCACTGTGAAAGGGGACAAGTGATGTTTGTGATGGGACTGATAACTAAAGATGATGAAGTCATAGTTCAGTGAGGAAAAGGCAATGTTAGTAGAGTAAGCAGGTAACTCTGCCTGGGAAGGTATGAAAGAAAGCAACTCTAACTCGAGCCTCAGAGAACACATTCATGACCATTTTCCAGACAGCAAAGTTAGGGTGGTACAAGGTTGAGTGAAGTCTTGAATGCAATGCATACCTGTGATGCCTGGAGTACAGAGCAAGTAGGGGACAAGACAGGTAGGTAGTAGGTTAGGACCAGCTTATGAAGTTTCTCAGTTTGAAAGTATAACCCTACAACAATGCATCCTAACCCACAAAGAACATTACATTTTCCCGGAGGTAAATGGTAGAAAATGTTTCTTAGTTTCCAAAACAAGAGAAATATAGAGAATAATACAAAAATACACAGAAATATACAACATACAAAACCTGATGAAGAATGGGGGTATTTTTTCCCCAAGATTTTATTTACTTATTTGAGAGAGCCTGCATGCACACACGTACAAGCAAAAGCAGGCTCCCCGCTGAGCAGGGAGCCCAATGCAGGACTCGATCCCAGGACCCTGGGATCATGACCGGAGCCCAAGCAGACGCTTAACCAACTGAGCCACGCAGGCGCCTCAAGAATGGGGGTATTTTAAAGTATTAGCCATCAGAGAAGATAAAAATGAAATATACCCTTTCTTATCTTAAAGCTTAAGAGAGAGAATAGAAAATAATTTTCATCATCAGAATTTTTAGTGTGAACTTGGAAAGTTGAATGTGTACATATGTATTCATTGTTTCTGAGAAAGCTTGCTTTGTCTCTAATGAGAGTGCAGCAGACCACTTGTAGCAATTAGATATAACATTCAGAAAATGTGATCTCTGAGAGCTACAAAGTATCACGAGGGAAATCCGCAGAAAGGTTTATACATCTCCAATTGAGTTCGTGTTCTTGGAAAAGTGCTCAGGTGTACAAATGGCCAGAATACAAGAGTAATGGTACACTATGGTTGCCACAATCAATACTTGATCCAAATCCCAATCCATTATAGGATGGGGCTATTAATGCTAATTTCTTTACCGATGACTTAATTTGGTGAAGTATGAATATACATTTGGTTAAAAAAAATACCCAGAACAATGAGTCAATTTTTGATGTAGTTCGAAATTAACTGCTGTGTTCCAACAACCCATGCTGGTTAAAAATCCAAGACAGAAAAAAATACAACAGGCTAATGGATAAAGATGTTTCTATAAGGGTACTTAAAACGAATGCTTCTGCTATTAAAAATGGAGTAATAAATGCATTCATTCTTAGCTAAAATAAACTAAAATAATAGAAAAGAAAAAGCATTTTTAATAGATCAATCATATTTTATCCTGAGGTCTTTGTTTTGTCCCTGTTACCTATTACTGCAGAACACAAATACAGCTGCCTGTATTTGCAAATGAAAATTATACTGTGTATCAGCCAATGCTCATTTGTTCCCATTTCATCTATGGTTGCTTTTGCATTAAAGAGGCAGAGCTGAGTGGTTGCAACAACACTCAGCCCTATGGTCTACAGAACATAAAATACTTACTTACTATCTGGCCTTTTCCAAAAAAATATTGCCAATCTCTACTTACGGAGTTAATATAATCATTAAGACAAAAGACCATGAAGTAGAAGACCACGAGAAAAGTAAATTCTCTTTGTAAACAAATATACATGAAAACCAGTAACATTCAAAGACATGAATATATCAGAAAAGATTTAAGATTAGATTGTGAAAATGAACAGCACAGATCACAAAACGCAAGAACGGCAATATGAAATATGAAAATAAATCTGATTTTCCCATATTCAGCTTACTTTAATAGAAGGCTTCCAGAGTTTGGGACTTAATATTAAAACATTTTTCTTTAATACTGCTACATCAGATCCAACAAATAAACATTTAGTTGAAAAGCACTGACTGCCTCGAAGTCTGACAGTAAAAAGTCAGAGAAAACTATTTTTATTTTCAACTGTTGGAATAAACAGCAAATAAACTTTTATTTTGTGTGTGTGTGGTTAGAAATTCCTAAAAGAAAATAAATTGGAAATATCAAAAGACTCATTTTCCAAAAAAATAAAGACTGGCTAAACTGACTATATTATATGTATGTATAAATTATGCCAATATATGTCTCAAACTCTTCGGTGAAAAAAGAGACAGAGGAAGAGGGCTTAATAAATATTACAATGCTAGTATCTAACTAAAGATGATCTGACAATTCTAAACACACTGAATAAGACCCAGAGATGGAAATAGTGCATAGCACTTATTGCCAGATTCTCAAGGAATAAATTGAGCTTGGTAGATCATAACAGTATTACCAGAATGAATTATGAACATAAATTGTCAAACACACACACACACAAACTAGTAAGACAAAACAAGATTTTGTAATCTGTATAACCTGATTTTATAAGTTTTAATAAATTTACAGAAATGATTTTGGTGAAAATTTTAATAACATGCAGAACACATAATGTATAATGTAAACTTTCATGAGGAGACACACAATTGGATATACATTATGATTGCAACTATGTAAAATATATTATGTGTATAAAATGTGTATTTCAAAAAACACCAGGAATTAGTATACCAGAATGTTGGTGCTGGTTATTGCTGGATTAGTATACCTTTCTTCTAATACTTGATGAATTCCAGGAAATGAGTATGCACTACTTTTACAGTAAGAAATATTTTTAGAAAGGACCACAACAAAATAGGAAGTTCTATTTCCATTTTTTTTAAGATTTAATTTAGGGAGAGAGAGAGTACAAGTGAGCTGGGCGAGTGGCAGAGGGAGAGAGTGAGAGAATCCTGAAGCAGACTGCGCTGAGCATGGAGCCCAACGCGGGGCTGGCGCCCAGGATCCTGAGATCGTGACAAAGAGCCAGCCACTCAACTGACTGCGCCACCCAGGCGCCCCAACTAAAGCACACATTTAATTGATGTCACCCCTTGCTTGAAAGCTCCCATGGCTTCCCAGGACATCCAAGGTCCAAGTCCATTCCCCAGAGCAAGGTACATCAGCTCCTTTGCTACATGACTCAACCCTACTTTACCACCTCACTCCCACCAACTCCTTTGACAAACAACGGTTAGTATATACTTTTACGTCAAAGACATATTACAAATATAATTAGGTGCTAATGCATTTACAAGACACTGATATATTTATTAAGCACCTACCAGGCACTGTTCTAGGCAGTGGGGTCGTCAGCAATCAAGGCCTGCCAGGGCCCAGTGGGAGCCTGTCGGCTCTGTCCCACCTTCCATGTTTTGCACATGTTATTCTCAGACTGAAATACACTTCCCTCTTTGAAAGCTGCAAAATCTGAATCATCTTACAAAGGCAGAAAGTTTTAACCATTTGGTGGGTTTTAACCAATACCCTAGAATGAATTATTCTTTCTTGGTAGTATTGATCACGTTGTGTTAAAATCATTTATCCTCATTTCAATCTCCTATTAGGGAATGAGTCTTTGAGAGCAGAGATGTGTTGAATTCTGCCTCCCTGTCACCCAACACACTCGGGCCCAGGGAGGCCCATCTCATGTTTGCCAACTGAGTAACAAAATGAATATAAATGGACTATTAGTACACACTTTCAGTTTAAACTACATAAACCTGTGATTTGTTTAGTCAATCATAACAAGATTCATTATTGTGAAGAGTATGTAGAATAGCTACTTTGGCATATTTTCTATCTGGAAATTTTAACATTAAAATATTTATTTTTTTAAAGGTAGAGAAATCATATGATAGAACACGGATGGAGAATTTATATTTCTTAGTTCCAGTATTTCCTCACTGAATGACAGGAATTTTTGTGGGCCTTAGTCTATGTCTGTGGGGGTCATGCACAAAATTCAAAACCAATGGTATAAGCCCTTTATACGTAAAAGACATGGAATATTTAGCTCTTTGCCTTAAAACTTCTATGGCTGAAACTTTGTGAATTATTTATAGGACTCATGACAAAGAAAAATCTCTGAGGCTGTTTACAAAACGTCTGGAAATAACCTAATGGTATTGAAGCATCCAAGCGCTGTGGTGGGGCATGCCCCGGGCTGTCCAAGGTTGAGGGTTTACATGGAAAAACTGAAAGCAAGCCATAGAACAGAAGTGCTCTATTGGGTCTGACTTTCTATACCAGAAAGAACCTAGCCTAGGGATTTTGCCCCATCCCCATTAGACATAAGCTCACTAGTGAGTCTTGCACATTCGAGTGAAGTGAATAGAACCAGGCAGGGAGCCTCTCAGGCACAGGTGGCCAGTGTGGAGACAGAACCCCCATTATCTCAGGAAAACCAAGGGACTTGGAAGACAATGCCAACATCTCCTCTCCAGAAACTGTTTTCTCACCTACGGTGAGAAAGCTGCATGACTCAACCCTACTTTACCACCTCACTCCCACCAACTCAAAAGACTGGGGGAAAGGCACTGAGAAATAACATGACAACACAGAACACGAAACACGCAATCCAGACCTGTCTATATCATAGACCGTCATCCTTTCAGAAGGGGGACTGACAGCTGGATATTTACTAGGCTTAATGAGGAACTATAATAGTAAGAGGTATTGCTATTATCCTGTTGTCTTCTGTAATGGTTATAACCATGGTCGCAAGCCTCAATGTGCCCTGTTTGAGTCCTGGCAAATTTTAGGCAAGTTACTTAACTTCTCTGAGCTCCAGTGTCCCCATTTTAAAACCAAATTCTAATAATGGTACCTACCCCGGGTGTGGGGGGGAAGATGTTGTGAGGAATTAACACGTGTAAAGCTTTTAGGAAAAGGCCTGGATCTGAGCAGTGCAATGTAAGCATCAGCTCTTATTTTATGGTTGTAACAAAATAATACAAATGACAAATGAAATGAAATAAAAAAGGATCAACTGGGAAATCTGACAACTAGGCTTCTTTTTATACAGAGATTAAAAACGTTATAGCAGGGGAAGGTAGAGAAATGCTGAATGGACAGCACTGATCATAAGGAAAATCCAGGGAAAATGTTATTGATCACTATGGAGAAATGAAATTGAAGTTAGATATCAGAATAGTTAAATTAGTAAATCCAGGGGAAATTACACCAGAATGTTAGAGAGACAAAAGTAGGGCAATAGACAGAACAGCAGGAAACTCTACATTCTGGAGACAGGATTGTTGAGCCAAAAATACCATGAAAGATTACACCAAGTAGACCTCCTGGCTCATAAATGCTTAAAAAGGCATAACGCACTCTTTTGACAAGAACCCCTCTTCTCTCCATATTGAAACAAACAAACATGCAAATGAAGTGGGCAGCAGTTAGAAAAGGCAGAAGAAAAGTTCAGCTAGCTGCATGGTGACAAAAGGTCTGAGGAGTTTGGGAGGTTTTTTTTGGCTACACTCCAAAGGGGAGGCCAAGAGAGAAAGAATCTGAGTTATGTACAAATGCGTTAATTTGTTCCTGGGCCTGTGCTTTTGAGAAGGCTCTGTAGAGGTACACCTCTGCTGTTTTGTTCCACTAATCGGAATGGAACTGCCAGTGAGTGATAAACCATGGATTGCATCCAAGTTGTCCTTCTTTGGTGGTTGGGCATTAATGTGGGACTTCTAGAAGTGGCGGAAACTTCTAGTTTGAGCTAGTGGGGGGATGGTGGAGAGCCTCACCAAACAGCATTGGGCCTGCCCAGAACAAACAGCAGGAGGTGAAAAACCAATTGATATATAGCATAATTATGATACATCTTAACGTTTAGAGGAGAATTCTGCATGCCACAGACTGAAGCACTGAGAGAAATAGGAATAATCCATGGTTTGTTCAAAATGGCTATAAATTTGAAGTCAAGGACATATTTGAGTTTCAGTGTGAGATAAACTGATGAATTTATTTTTTAACTTTTGTAAGCAGAAAGGAACAAAAGATAACAGAAGCAATGTACGTTTTGCTTCCTTTCTATTAACACAGGGCTTACTTGTAAAATAAACACTAAGTAGGGTTTCCATATCACACCTAAATAGAGAGAAAAATGGACTAAGTTGATATCAATATTAAAAAATAGAGAGGATGGGCACCTGGGTGGCTCAGATGGTTAAGCGTCTGCCTTCGGCTCAGGTCATGATCCTGGAGTCCCTGGATCGAGTCCCGCATCGGGCTCCCTGCTCCTTGGGAGCCTGCTTCTCCCTCTGCCTCTCTCTCTCTCTCTCATGAATAAATAAATAAAAAAAAAATCTTTAAAAAAAAAAAATAGAGAGGCTTGGCGCGCCTGGGTGGCTCAGTTGGTTAAGCGACTGCCTTCGCCTCAGGTCATGATCCTGGAGTCCCTGGATCGAGTCCCGCATCGGGCTCCCTGCTCAACGGGGGGGGGTCTGCTTCTCCCTCTGACCCTCTTCCCTCTTGTGCTCTCTGTCTCTCATTCTCTCGCTCAAATAAATAAATAAAATCTTTAAAAAAAAATAGAGAGGCTTAAGAATAACAAGAGGTGGGATCTCAAGCCAAATAGGGGAAACACATGATTATGTATCCTTCCATTTTTTTTATAATGGTTTTGAGGCATGAGAAGAAAATACGCTCATTAAATCTTGAGCTAACATAAAGCTGAGAAGGGAGAGAAAAAGTGACAGAGGTAAGATTAAAATACAACAAAACTTGACAGAATTAGGAACATTAATAAAAGATAAAGGTATATACCACATTTTTACTCATATATAGAAACATACAACATCATGAATGCATTAGCAAAATAAATAAACAAAAAAGATGGACTTAGGGTATTTTATTGGAAGACGAGATGAACATGAGTCAAAAATTTCCTGGGGCACATTATCTAAAATAAATAACATAAAATAATCAATGTAATTATAGTGTACTATTCAGCCTTAATTAGGCTTCTGATGGTTTGCTGTTTTCAATTTAGGGAGCAGTATTTTATAAAAGATAGACAAATTAGAGGAGTTAAGGACAATTAAAAAAAGAAAGTGTCAATTAAAGGCAGTTCATGATGCAACAGTTAAAAAAGAAAGTGTCAATTAAAGGCAGTTCATCTTGCAAGAGTTAAACAATTAGAAATGTTATGCCACACAAATATTTATTTGTATAAATTGCCGTATCTCAAAACCCACAGAGGTCTAAGTGCCAGACAAAAAAAATACTTTATGATATTCTTATCTTGCTATTTACTCTTGGGTGCTTTTCCCCCACTTACATGTTCAGTTATCACTTAATCCATTAAATGGGCCATAAAATGGGTTCTGGATGTAAGTTAAATGAGGAGCGAAAACTGATATTATTCCTGCTTTTGTGGACTTTACAGACCATACAAATTCAGTCCTGGCTCCGTTACTTTCATTTGACCTTGAAAAGGTTAGCCCTCACGGCTTTTCAGCTTCCAATTTTTCATTTGTAAAATGGAAATGATAATGGGACCTACCTTACAGAGTCCTGCGGGATCCAGTGAAGTAATACATATGACATCTCAGCATAGTCCCCTAAATTCACTTAAGATTTCCTTGGCTACACAATGTGCTCATTAACGTGTTCAAAAAAGAACAAATGCGTGCCTCTCTGTGAAGTATGAGAACCTATAAAAATGCTGGCAGATGCAATTAATTGCTGTAAAGGCCTTTAAATAAAATTTTCAAAGATCTATGCATCTGAGTATTTTTAAGATGCATCTTCCAGGGCAAGAGAAATATAGATTAATCAACTCTTCAAAAAGATACTTAACCTCAAAGCAGCAAATATTTATTGAGAACTATTATTTGGGGCAGGAATGTAAAATGACCACAGCATCTGACTGAGCTTTGGTTCAACTTTAAATGTTCTCTTGAAAAAGGCAATCTCTTCAATAAATGGCGCTAGGAAAACTGGATATTCACATGTAAAAGAATGCAACCAGACTCCTATCCTACACCACTCACAAAAATTAACTCAAAATGTATTATAAGATATAAATATATAGACCTGAAACCATGAAATTCCTAGAAAAAAGAGGGGGAAAAAAAACCTCCTTGGTATAGGAATTGGCAATGGTCTTTCAGATAGGACACTTAAAGCACAAGCAACAAAATGAAAAAATAAGTGGGACTGCATCAGGGGCACCTGGGTGGCTCAGTCGGTTAAGTGTCTGCCTTCAGCTCAGGTAATGATCCCTGGGTCCTCAGATCAAGCCCTGCATCAGGCTCCCTGCTCAGTTGGGAGTCTGGTTTTTCCTTCCCCTTTGCCCCTTCACCTGCTCATGCACTCTCTCTCTTTCTCATGAATAAATAAAATCTTTAAAAAATATTAAGTGGGACCACATCAAACTAAAACGCTTCTGCACAACAAAAGAAACCATCAATAAAGTAAAAAGACAACCTACAGAATGGGAAAAAAAAGTGCAAACCAAATATCTGATAAAGGGTTAATATCCAAAATATATAAAGAATTCATCAGAAAAGTAATCCAGTTAAAATGGGCAAAAGACCCAAGTAGACATTTTCTGAAAGAAGATATTCAAATGGCCAAAAGATACATGAAAAGATGATCAACATCACTAGTCATCAGGGAGAAGTAAATCAAAACCACAACAAGACATCACGACATACCCATCAGAATGGCCATCATCAAGAAGACGAGGTAATAGATGCTGGTGTGGATGTGGGGAAAAGGAAACCCTTGTGCCCTGTTGGTGGGAATGCAAACTGGTGCAGCCACTATGGAAAACAGTAGAGAAGATCCTTAAAAAATTAAAAATGGAACTACCATATGATCCAGCAATTCCACTTCTGGGAATACAACCAAAGAAAACAAAAACACTGAGGCGCCTGGGTGGTTCAGTTGGTTAAGTGCCTGACTCTTGATTTCGCCTCAGGTCATTATCTCAGGGTCATGGGATTGAGCCCCACATCAGGCCCCATGCTCAGCACGGAGTCCGCTTGAGATTCTCTCTCTCCCCCTCTGCCCCTCCCCCCCGCACTCTCTCTCCCTCTCTCTCTCTCAAATAAACCTTTAGAAAACAAAAACACTAACTTGAAAAGATATCTGCACCTCCATGTTCACAGCAGCATTATTTACTAAAAATAGCCAAGACAGACAAGATAGGAACCAAAAAGGCCAAAATAAATAAATAAATAAATATATAAAAACAGCAAGAACAAAAAACTCTAAAACCCTCAGAGAAAAATTGATCAGATGTGTGGTTTCCAGAGGCAGGGAGTCGTGACAGAGGGATAAATGTCAGTAAATACTAGGACTGTAACGTACGATATAATGAGGATAGCTAACATTGCTCTATGATACACAGGAAAGTTGGTAAGAGGATGAATCCTAAGAGTTTTCATCAGAAGAAAAGTTCTTTTCTGTTTTTTCTTTTACCTTTTTTTTTTTTTTTCAGATTTTACTTATTTATTTGAGACAGAGAGAGAGCACAAGCAGGGGGTAGAAGCAGCGGGAGAGGGAGAATCGGAAGCAGACTCCATGCTGAGCGCGGACCCTGCCGTGGGGCTCGATCCCCCAATCCTGAGACCACGACCTGAGCTGAAACCAAGAGTCAGATGCTTAAGCAACTGAGCCACCCAGGTGCCCCTGTTTTTTGTTTTTGTTTTTGTTTTTTTTAACTTTCTTAAAAAATTTTATATATATGAGATGATAGATGCAAACTAAATCTGTTAGAGTAATAATTACACAATATATGTAAGCCCAATCATTATGCTGTTCACTTTAAACTTATACAGTGATGTGTGTCAGCTGTGTCTCAATAAAATCAGGCAGGGGGAGTTCTCCTGCGGTATCAAGACAGCCCAGGGCCTCACTTCCAATAAGCACAAAAGAAAAAAGTGAAAGTGCATAAAATAACCCATTTCTGATACTTGGCAAGTGTGGAATAAGAGAAGGAGAAAAGTTATACAACGCATCCTTTAACAAAATACACATTTTTTAAAAAGAGTTTAAGTAATCTCTACACCCAATGTGGGGCTCAAACCCACAACCCCAAGATCGAGAGTCACATGCTTTACTGAGCCAGCCAGGTATCCCAAAACCCACAAATTTTAGATAGGGTATTACGTGCAGAAGTGTATGTGGTCCTGAGATGAAACATTATGTATAGAGCAAAGTACAATTTAAAATGCTTTTAAAAATTGGCATAATTTTATTATTTTTTTAAATATTTATTTATTTGAGAGAGAGAAAAAGCATGAACCGAGGGAGTGGCAGAAGGAGAGGGAGAAGCAAACTCCCCACTGAGCAGGGAGCCCGACATGGGGCTCCATCCCAAGACCCTGAAATCATGACCTCAGCTGGTCAAATGCTTAACCAACTGAGCCACCCAAGCACACCCAAGTTTGTTTGTTTGTTTATAAGTTTTTGGCTAAAGGTCTTTGTGCTGTGCACAGAGTACAAGTCTGCACCTCCACATTCATGCACAGATCTGGCATCCAATACCTAATTGTCCCCCACCCCACCCCCACCCCGTGCTGAAGGCACACTTTTCATCTGAGTTCTCAGTGGTCTTCACTATCTTTATTGCAGAAGACAGAACACCTGACTAGTTTATTTCTACACCGCTCTTTTAAGAAAACAAAAATGATCTTGTAGTTAAAACACCAGCTAATTACAAATGAAAAAGGTGTGAAACACATACTGGGACATTTTTATTCGTTTAATATAATGAACACATCCATAGTGTTGACTAACAATCCTCCTGAGACAGGTATTATTACAATTCCATTTCACAAATATATGTAAAATATGAGGTACAAAAGGGTTAAGATCATGCAGCTATCAAGGATGATGCTAGAATTGGAACTTAACCAGTCCAACTCAGAATCCATACTTGTCATCAATCTTAAGCTCTGCTTCTCCTTAACACAGTATAAAAGTAGGTAGAAACAAGAGATGATTAAAAACTGACCTGCCATTTCTGATGAGGCAGTCTTGGCAGAGTTCCATCCTCATTTCCTACTGCCTCATCTCTACACTGAGATCTAACATTACCTACCTTTCTCCAGTGTGGCCATATCCAGTGGGCACCCAGGCAGCCAAGCTAATGTCGATCCAGATTACATTTCCTGTATCACATCAGCCCTAAGGGAAGGCACCTAAAGAGTGTGCATCCTGCCTTGGGTAGTGATTGACTTCCTTCCTTTGACTACTGGGTCCAAGTAAATAGAACCCACTTTAAAAGCCTAGGTTCTTAGAAGGCTTGATTCAATCAAGAGGCAAGTTGGCTTGAGAAAATTGGGATAAGTGATACACACTGCAAAGAAACTTTAAGGAACTCAGTTCGAGACAAAGTCCTTCAGCCAGGATAATGTACCCAAGGGAGGTCACAGACACTTAACTTTAAGCATGACTGAAAGCGAATGACATAGCACAATTATTTCACTAAAGATGATGCTGAAAGCATTTAATATCCAGCACGGTATGAGCAAAACCCAGTCAGACCAGACACTGGCATTAAACTCTCATCCATCCATAGTAGTACATAAGAGCTCAAGCCTCCTTTCTGTCCACAGTTCCCAAAGAGGACATGACACAGTCTAGGTCAAAGGTAGAAATCACTGTCTGTGATCTTGTTTTTAATAAGTTTTCCTCAAGCGAGCCGTTCCAAGATGATGTAGTTTCTCCGAGACAAGACTTCCTCTTCTCTTTCTCCAGCTAACCAGGCGTTTGTAGGACGCATCCCTAATGGCCGTGTGTGGGGAGAAATAAAATCAGCAAGAGGGGTCAATGCTCCAACCTCCAAACCAACCCTGGGTAATCTAAAGAAGCAGGATGGGAACGTGGATTCCAGGAACTGCCCAAGAATACCCCCCGGGGAGACAAAGGCTCTCCTGAACTGGTAGGAGGTTAGCGGTGGTGGCTGCCTGGATGGGCAACACATCCACAGGACAGGTGGGGGCTGACTTCACGGATAAACTCCTCTCCCCGCTGCCTTAGGGCAATCGCTTGCCCTTTGCTGGCCACTGGGGCCCATATGGAATAATGTCAGGAGAGCGCTCAACCCCACCTGGGGCCGGGAAGTGACTAAAAAGGGGCTAAATGACCTTGGGCTTTCAATCTTTCATACCTTCCTCACCCAAATCCTCAGGGGGCTGGTTAATCAGAGCCTAGGGAGACTGTCTCTGTCAAGTTATGCTTCTCTCAGAGGTAGAAAGCCCTGACCCGCATCCACACCAGCATCCCCGCCACGTTGGCAGAAATGGAGTGAGCAGCACTTTGGCACCCATGACTCTCAGCCTGGGGCTCGGCTTTCTCCTCACTCCTTAAACAGACTGGACAACAAAGACTGAGCCTGGCTTTGGCCCTCCTGCCACTGGACCTATCCAAGAAACTGGCGCCCCCAGGACAACACAAGTTCACTGACCATGGAGGCAGAATTGTCAAGCAGACCAAGAACGTAAAACAAAGATGACAAACAGACACAAGAATTGAACACCTGCTGTGACTATCAACTTCCTATTTAGTATCAAAACACATGAAAGGAGCCAAATGCCCTGCAAATCCACTGCATAATCCAGAGAGCCACCACCCGGAACAAGGCCATCAGACCCCACCTGTCCATGAAACCCAGGGATGCCCTTTGCCCCATCACTTCCAGTCTACTTCAACATTTAACACCCAGGGCCAGAGATGAGTCCTACGGTTAACAAGTAACTGTGGGAAATTATTATAAAACCAATCAACTATGTCACAAAGCAGAATAGTTTTCTTCTCAAATGTGAGACCGTTGAAGATTTTTTTTCATCTCAAAAGAACCATTTCTAAAAACACAATTTGCCATTTATCCCACACACAGGCTTTTAGAAGAGCATTCTGAAAGGCACAGAGACTCGAGATAACAAGGCAACATTGATCACTTTTTTCATTCAGAAAAGAACGTTCTGTTCCATTTGGATTTTACTTGGAGGGACTTTTTTTTTTTCTACTTTTCACATTGCTGGTAAAATATATTGTTCAAAAAGCCGCCCAAATCTAGATTCTCCATTCCCTGTTCTCTTTTTCTTTCCAGCTATAACTTAATGCTTCACTGAAAAAGGAAGGAGTATGGCTGTACTAAGACTTTTCCAGGATCGTTCAAAAATGAGTAATTTTTAACAAGGGACTTAGCTAAATATTAAATTAGTAACCTTTAATCGCTAATACATTATTTCAAACATTGAGTGATTATCTTTGAAAAATGTACACTATGTCTCCCTGTCGTAAGTGATCCATCAGCATCAAATGTAATTTACTATCATGATGACTCAGATCATTATTAAAAACACCAGTCATTATAAGGTGCTCTGGATGAAGCAACAGATGAGGATGGATGATTACGTTATGGTGGGATGGTAGGGTCAAACAGGTACTGACCCCGACAGCCATCACAAAAGGTTTTCTTTACAAAGTCTGCAATATAATCATGATTGTGATTTTATGTTTCTCGTAAGGGTCAGGTGCACAGTCTCCTGGCTATAACCAGAGCTGACTTTCTGCACAATCAAAAGATTTGAATCCGGGCACCTGGGTGGCTTAGTTGGTTAAGTATCTGCCTTTGGTTCAGGTCATGATCCCAGGGTCCCGGGATTGAGCCCCCATGTCTCCCTGCTCCACGTGGAGTCTGCTTCTCCCTCCTGTCTGCCCCTTCTCCCGCTCTCACATGCTCTCTCTCTAATAAATAAAATCTTAAAAAAAAAAAAGATTTGAATCAACCAACAGCTGAAGTTTCCTTCTTCAAAGTTACCTCCTAGAAGGCTGTCCCTTTCTGTGTCATCATTACGTGTTGCTTAAACCGCAGATACCATTCTGAAAGGTTAGCTAGGATTTCTGCATCGCCTACCCTGTGGGCTCCTGCTTTTTCTAACGCAAATGTTTGTACCTAAGTACCCATCAGGGAAGAGGATCCTGGCACACAACATTCTAGGGCAGATTTTTCACAGGTAACACATTTTTCCCTTTGAAAAATGATGAGCTTATGCTCTGCAAGAAATATTTGTGACATCTTTGGAAGTTTAAACTATCATATTTCTAGGTACCACACGCTGTATGGTGTGTGAGCACACGCGTAGGCATTCAAGCACCCTGAAAGGTTCCTTCTTCTGCTTGAACCCAGAGGGAACGTCCTTCATGGCACTTACTAGGAGTGGGGAGGAATTGGCAGGAAACCCCAAGAAGGCCACTTTCACCACTGCCAAAACTATCTGCAGAATAGACTGTACCAGAATAAGACTCAGAGGAGGTATGCAGCCTCCTGACCAGCACACTGCTCAGTCAGCTCTTTCTTGAAATGCCCAAATAGCATTTCAAGTGTGCAGAACATCCTAAAGAAAACCCAGCCTTCAGAAATCGATCAGTTTGATCAACTGGACTTGCTCATACAAATCTTGTCTTTTCAATTAAATTTGGCCTAGAGACACAGTCACACGGGAAGCCTGGGAAAAGGTCTAATTTATCCTTTTTTTTTCTCCCAAATAATTCACAGTGGCTGTTCTTACAGACTGATCAGATACTCTAATAAAGTTTTATGCACTTGTGATACTAGTCAGCTTCCAACGAAGCAGAACATGCATAAGGAAAAAAATCTGCTCACTCCTCTTTCTGAGCCCCACGATCATAGAATGAGATAAACAGCAGTTGGCTGGGTACAAGATACTGCCAGGGCCCTGCTCAAATTCTCATCCTTTGGGTTCAGTGAACTTTCAGCGGCCGGCTTTGGCAGTTCTTTTCTTCAAGATTTGCTTTGAGCACAGTGGTGGCTGGAAAAGCCACAGAATTCATGCTCTCTGGGAGCAGCACCACTCAGTGACAGAGAAAAGTTGGTGGTAAACACCCTAAATGTCTCCCCGCTGCCCCACGTGGGAGAATGGTAAGGCACAGTCCTACAGAGTTTCCCAGAATTCCCCAAGAGAAAAGCTCCAGTTATTCATGGTGGTAACTCGCTTGTCAACACACCCTTCCCGGATTCCGTCTCCACCATGTCTCGTGTGGACTCACTCCCCAAATAAACCTTTAAGCCCTTTCTCAAGGTCTACTGCAAGGACCAAACAAACATAAGCTTCTTCATTAACACATCCTTTTGCTGACCCTTTGCAGGTCTTCATCAGATCTCTAAGTATGCACTGATTTATCTTGATTTTTGTCCACTGACCTTTTCTGAAGGAAATCTTTTTTTAATTTAAATTCAATTAATTAACATATGGTGTATTATTAATTTCAGAGGTAGAGGTCAGTGATTCATCAGTTGTATATAACACCTACTGCTCATCATATCACGTGCCCTCCTTAATGCCCATCACCCAGTTAACCCCATTCCCCTACCCACCACCCCTCCAGCAACCCTCTGTTTGTTTCCTATAGTTAAGAGTCTCTTATGGTTTGTCTTCCTCTCTGATTACATCTTGTTTTATTTTTCCCTCCCTTCCTCTATGCTCCTCTATTTTGTTTCTTATATTCCACAAATGAGTGAAATCAGATGATAATTATATTTCTCTAATTTCACTTAGCATGATACCCTCTAGTTCCATCCATGTCATTGCAAAAGGCAAGATTTCATTCTTTTTGATGGCTACGTAATATCCCTACACACACACACACACACACACACACACACACACACTGCACCTTCTTAATCCATTCATCTGTCAGTGGACATCCAGGCTCTTTCCATCTTCTCCCATTCTGTAGGTTATCTTCTGGTTTTGTCGACTATTTCCTTTGCTATGCAAAAACTTTTTAACTGAAGGAAATCTAAAGCTCATAGGGCCCCCTCGCTCTGCTCTGCTGCTCATATACAGACACAGAGACTAGCAATGCAGCTGGAAATGGACTAGCTAAGGAGAGCATGTTCAGCAGTCTCAGAGAAAGATTAAGATGATGCATTTGTGAGCGCTCAGGAAACAATAACAGACGACTGAAATACAATTATGCATGTGTATATATGATATGATCTTATGCGTATCATTATTGTTACTGTCTCTAAAAACTAAGCAACATTCTACTTCCTCTAGGAGAAAAAGCAGTTCATTGAAAGCATAAACGTAACCACAGCAGAGAAAATTTGTTTAGTGAAAAATATTTCAGATATGTACAAAGTAGGAGGCTACAAGTTACAGTGAACATACCTCAAGCCTGATGTAAGATTACAGGCTGGGGTTTCATCTCTGCTATAACAATTCTAGCATCTCCAATCAGTCATTCAAATGTCCTATGCCTCAATTTCCTTTCCTCTAAAGTGACATGTCAGGTTCGGTGTTCTCCAAGGGTCCTTCCTACTCCTGACACATTCCCTTTGCATTCTGAGAGCATGGAGCATCTACTTGACATAGAAGTACCTGTGACCAACAGCTGGTTTGGACAAAGATCATAGCAAATAGCAATTTGTATCTGGGGGAACTGTGCCTATAACCAACTCAACTGAAGACTCTAGACAGCGGACTCTACTTGGCTGAGTTTAAAGGATGCTCCACTCTGTTCTTTCCTTCTCTCTCTCCTCTTCTGCTCTGAGCACTGTGTGTGTATCTTAAGTGATTCATCTAACATTAACACTGTTCTGAAGGTAGCTCTGCCCCTCTCTATGGAGATTCCCTGTGGCCAGAAAAGGGGATCAGCATACTTTTTTGTATCTACTGGAGATTGCCAACAATTCTGGATACTTTGACCCAAGAATTTATCCATTTTTGCAATCTTGCCATCATTTGTTAGCACTAACTTGACCACTTCCTCCTAGCACTTATTCAGTTTTCTCTTTATTCAAGATATTCTGTATTGATCCACAGTCATCCCATTCGTGTTGTGATACCCTAAAAACCCTCATCTTATGATCCTTGTGCCTTTTTTAGTTCAACAATCTCCTTTATATCTGCCACCCAACAATCCAGCAATGCCTTAAGACTCAATGTGTGACTCAAATTTCTCCTCCTAAATCTTAAACACTAAAATTTCACTCTTTGACTTAAAATTTCCCCCTTTGACCACAACCATACGTTCTTCTATTCATTCAGTTCCAACAAACCTATCCTTGAATGAGTCTTTCTCATGCAAAGTCATGAAATTATATCTGTACTGATAGGCATTTTCTTAAGTGAATTCAACCATTCATTCATACATTCATTTATTCATCCATTCAATAAATACTGTAAGCACCTACTAGGTGCCAGATGATATGGTAACCCCAAAGATGAATGAGATCATGCCCCTTGCTTCAAGAAGTTCATTGCTAGTGTAGGACATTGAGAGGAAAAATAAGTAACACAAAGGGGCATCAGTGGTATGGAAGGGCAACTAATGAGATACTGTGCAAAGAGAGGGAGGAGCAGTCCGTTTCAGCTTGGGGTGCCGCTGATAGACAAGCTCAGGAAGGCCCTGAGGTTATCAATTTTAAGTTTCCATAACACCAAAATAAGAATAACATACTTGTTAGAGAGAAAGATATCGGGTTCATTGCCTGTAACTATTTTACTATGATAGAGACTATTAATATTAATATCTATGCGATCACTGTAAAATATTGTGCTGTATGTTTTGGAAAAAAATCAGATTTTAGGCTATTATTATCCAAATCTTTTGAACACAAGTTAAAAGTAGAAGTTTCAAACCATTTTTTTTTTGTTTATATAATACATTTGGAGTAACTGATTGAAAAAGAATGGGAGTTCTGACTTTTTAGATTTAGGGACTTCATTTTTTCTAATGTAAATGAACTGTAAAATCGCTTTTCAGAAATAATACCAATGATTTGAACAATAAGTAAAAATTTTAACCTATTAAAAGGAAAACATTTAAATGGCACTGATGCTCAGAATTTGTTTTTATCTTAACATAAAATAGAAGAAAACAGGAATAATGTGTAAGGACAAGGAGATAACCAGAAAACATACCAGAAGAAGCTTCCAGTCTTTCCAATCGGCTGATCAACCAGTCAAGGGAGCCAGAAAATTGAGCACAGTTTTTACGATTTCCTCTAATTAGAGCCGCTGCAAAAGAAAAAAGCAGACATCACAGTTATGTCACTCTCCAGTTTAAAATGCAAGGTAAGCTGGTAGTAAGCCCTCAAATGCCGGAACAAAAACAAAATACTTTGACTTTATATCTGACACATATACAAATATATAGATACATCTACATATACAAAATTGATAATTTAAATTTAAAATTTAAATTATATTAACATATAGTGTATTATTAGTTTCAGAGGCAGAGGTCAGTGATTCATCAGTCTTATATAATATTCAGTGCTCATTACCTCATGTGCCCTCCTTAATGTCTACCACCAAGTTACCCCATCCCCCCACCCCCCTCCCCTCCAGCAACCCTCACTTTGTTTCCTATGATTAAGAGTCTATTATGGTTTGTCTCCCTCTCTGGTTTCATCTTGCTTTATTTTTTCCTCTCTTCCCCTATGATCCTCTGCTTTGTTTCTTAAATTCCACATATGAGTGAAATCATCTGATATTTGTCTTTCTCTGACTGACTTACTTCACTTAGCAGAATACCCTCTAGTTCCATCTACACTGTAGCAAATGGCAAGATTTCATTCTTTTTGATGGCTGAGTAGTATTCCTCTGTGTGTATATGTGTGTGTGTGTGTGTGTACACACATACATACCACATCTTCTTTATCCATTCATCTGTCAATGGACATCTGGGCTCTTTCCATAGTTTGGCTATTGTGGACATTGCTGCTATAAACATCAGGGTACACATGCCCCTTCGGATCCCTACATTTGTATCTTTGGGGTAAATACCCAGTAGCACAATTGCTGGGTCATAGGGTAGCTCTATCTTCAACTTTTTGAGGAACCTCCATACTGTCTTCCAGAGTGGCTGCACCAGCTTGCATTCCCACCAACAGTGTAGGAGGGTTCCCCTTTCTCCACATCCTCGCCAACATCTTTCATTTCCTGACTTGTTAATTTTAGCCATTCTGACTGGTATGAGGTGGTACTGAGATTTTTTTTTTTTAAAGGATATTTATTAATAGGGACTGGAAAACCACACAGCTCATTAGAAGGAATATATTTTGAGAAAGTAACATTTCATATTGGGAGGAAATGATAAAGGATAATGGAAAAGCCAGTGTCCTGGGAGTCTCCTCACTTGGGTTCTGATACTCACTGCTTTTAATTAGCCGTGAGACTAAATTATTTCATTTCCCTAGAGCTCAACTTTCTCACATCTATAATGAAGAAGTTAAGAGCACATCAGTTTTCCTGAAAATGTAGCACAAAATACCAGGAGATATAGTTAGTAACTATAACAGGCACACAGAGAGATAGAATTAACTGATACCTGGAAAAAAGGGTGGGAGGGCAGATAGCTAATAAGTTTGAAAACCTTTTGTTTTCCTCCTGTATCTCTACTTCCCTTTAAAGTTCACAAGGCACTTGAAGGACTCAGAACTCCTATAGTCAAGTCACCTGTTCTAACATTGCTTCACTTAGTGTTTCAGACACATCTTTGATGAAAGAAACCATCTTATATGAAATTCCTACACAACCTTTATGATTTCCTTCAATCCAATTTACATAATCTATCTAAAACTTTTAATGTTTCACAATCACGTGATTCTTTCAAAGCAAATCTGGTAAATATTTTATGAAAATTCTACTCTTCCGCCCATGAGATTGTTCCGAAACAGTATGACTGTTTACAAAGGGTTGGTGAGATGTTGACATAGTAGGATATTTAATGGGAAAAAGATGTTGCCATAAGAAAACAATCACTATTTAAAATATGGTAGTGCTAGGAAGCAGTGTGAAGGACCTTAAATTTCAGGGCACTGCCTGTTTATCTCCGTGGTAAGAACAAGACGGAGGAGTCCTTGTAGTAACAGAGGGCAATTAATCTTAAAGACTTTATCTATTTATTTATTTTGCCTGAAGATTAAACAATGATGCACTTAATTACTTGGACTCCCTGGGACCAGAGCCCCAGCAAGAACTAGCAACCAGCTACACACACACACACACACACACACACACACACACACACACACAACAAGTGCCAGGGACAAGTGTCAAGAGTGAGGTGTAGAATGAGAAGGAGTCCTCTGTGCTCTCTGGATTTCTAATTTTAATCCATAAGAATATCTGTTCATGACTTACAACAACAGCCATTGAGGGATAGTATATAACAAAGCTTTTCAATCTTTACAGAGTCTCATTTGTTTAAAGTTTAACTCACTCTTTTAATTTTACCTCTGAGTTTTCAAATGAAACTAGAAATTAGTAAGAAAAGTAGAAACAAAGATAAAGTCCAAGCACTTAATAATTTAAACTCTCTCGTTAATAATTTTTGAGTCAGTAGGGAATCAATACCACAATTACAGACTATCCAGTAAATAGCAAAAATAGAAATGTTACCTAATACAATCAGTGGTAGGTGGTCAAAACTGTACTCAGAGGAAAATTAAACACTTTCTTTCACTGCTAACCAACCAGGTGAAAAGTGTTACTTAAACATCCTTTCAATATTTAAGAAATAACATCACATAAATGTAAGTAAGATAGGAAAAGAAAAAACATTAGAAATAGAAAAAATGATCTATGTAAAAAATTAAAATGGTAGGATTGATCAAGAGAGTCAAGATTTTTTTTTAATATATGCTAAATACCAACTGCTCTAATCATGAAGGAAAAAGACAAATCAAGAATAAACAGGAATTATAAACACAGCCACTACATAGATCTCTGTACTAGAATTTTTAAACATATAGGAAAAAGAATGGTTTCCAATTACGCATATATATACATTTTTTTTTTTCAACAAAACTAACCCAAAGGAGAAAAATCTAAAGGGAAAAATCTAAATAGAAAAATAAACCATGATTAATATTGAGTAGTCAAAGACCAAAAACTTTTTTTCTATACTCAAGAAGTAAGTTATTTCTAAACTATTTCAAAGTAAAGAAACTAAGGAAACCTCCCTAATTATTTTACGAAGACAGTATAACTTTGACATCGATGCCTAACAAAGTATGCATATGAGAAAACTAGAGGGAACTCTTACTTACGAATATCAGTCAAAAAATCTTATACAAGGATGGTATTTACAAATGATATTCAGCGATACATTAGCAACATTAACTCAAGTAGGGGTTTGTTCCTCCAACGAGACAGAAATGTAGTAGGAAATCTGTTAATAAGTCACAGACAAAATGTGATGATCTTAACAGACTCTGACAAAATATATATTTCTAATGAAAAAAAAATTCAGCTCTGTAAAAAAAAAAAAAATGCCTCCTGAACCTTCTCCATGTGTGTGTGTATATATATATGTGCAGGTGCATAGCATGCTTTGCAGATAAATGGAGTGTGTAAAACATTACAATTCAGCAAGGTAGTTAAGAAGAAATCAGTTAAGTGAGTTTCTAAAGTAATTGAAAACTACACAGAGAATTACAGGGAAGTTCATCACAATACAGCTTATAATAGCAAAATACTGGGAACAGCCTGAGTGTGGGCTAAGTCAATGGCACATCCCTTCAGTAGGCTAGTATACATCCACTAAAACCTGGTGAAGGTTCATCGTTCACTGCCAAGAAGAGATGCCCACAATACATAAGACCATGCAAACAAACGCTATAAAGGAATATCGATCATGTGATCCCATTTTTGTGAAGTAAATATATATATATATATATATATATATTCAATATAAGTATATGCATATCATGGAAAAATCGTGTTTTTTCAGAATATTTCTTGGAGAATGAGAACTGCCTCTGGAAACTATATCCTGATAAGTCCCTGGGACAGAAGCACAGACCCTAAAGGACACTGATAAGGGTGGGACTGCTTTCCCAGTTCAACAGGGACATGGTCTTATTTTAAAATAGGAAGGAAGATGAATAAAGCCAGTGGGGGAAAAGGATCATGCTCTGTGATGTGTTCCTTCACCAAGACCCCTGAAGCCATAATAACTTCCATTAAAGAAAAAAATCACAAATGCTCAATAAGAATGGCAGTTTGTTTTGTATGCACCTGTAAGGAGGTGAAGTTCTGTGGCCGAGATATTATGTAACCTCAGACAGAGGATACCGAAGAAGCATGAAATGGGAAACACTGTGTCCAAATAATCCCCCAAAATGTACAGACATCAAAGAGGAGCCTTGAGCCTGTCTCAGTCCCTGAAATTGGGCAGGGACAATTGGACAGAGCTAACTAAGCCTTCAGGAGAGGAGCGTTCCAACTGGTGTCTTAGTGCAGGATTTACATGGGTGTGAACACACGATGCTTCAGTACATGTGTGCATGTGGGCGTGTGAAGCGTTTCATATGTGTATTATGTCATATAGATTCAAAGAAATATTTTTAAAAGGTCATACATTAACATGGGTGGTTACATTTTAAACATGGTTTCCACCTTTTTTTATTAAGTATCTAATTTTTATAATGAAGCATTAATTTTAAAATCAAATAATACAATACAAAGTTACCTTCTTTTCAAGAAGAAAAGGTAAAACAACATCACTGATACAACTCAATGTCTCAAGAGCGCCACTCTCAAGACCAAACCACAATGGCAACTTTAATCTCATGGTACTTCAAGGTAAAGATGCAGAAACAAACTCAAGACAAACGTCCTTCCTCATGCAGGACAAGCATGCTAAACCCCTTCAAATCCTCTTTCCTTGTTGGCTAATGGGTCTTAAAGACGGTCAAGACCTTTCATCTTCCATACATCTCTATTTTTCCTTATTTAAGAAATATGAAGGTAGGGGGCGCCCGGCTGGCTCAGTGGGTGGAATGTGCGACTCCTGATCTCGGGGTTGTGGGTTGGAGCCCCATGCTGGGTATACAGAGTGCTTAAAAATAAAAATCTTTAAAAAAAAGAATGTAAATGCATCGGGCACCACAGTTGACACTTGTGAGTATGAGCTTGAATAACGCGTGAATATAATACAATGGTTGAGGGTCTTCCTCTAGCATATTGTAAGTTCTTTTATATTTGACACTCTTATTACACATCTGTACCTTGCCTGAAATTTGGAAGGTATGTTATTTCTTAATATAGTGAATGGATAAATAGCATCCAGTCTCTTACAGAATAAGAATATCTGGTTAAGTGCAGTACAACTTAAATACTCTAAAAACATTTTGAACTAAGCTCTAAAAAAGAAAGTGGTAGTTCACTGAACCAATTTGTTTTCATGTTGAATAACTAATTAAATCTCTGAACTTTTATCCAATCAGAAGATGTAATGCAAGTAATATCGGCAGTCAATTGAAAAATTATGATCGTAAAAAATACTCCATCCTGCATTTCTTATTTGTATTGTAACATCCCTGTGTCCTCATGCTTTAGTGTCTTTAAGCTCCAAGACTCAAAACTTCTCGATACACTCAAAGAATCAGGAAACTACAAATAGATTAAGATATAAGATCTTCCAAGAAAACTCACTTTTTTTTTTTAAAGATTTTATTTATTTATTTGAGACAGAGAGAATGAGAGACAGAGAGCAGGAGAGGGAGGAGGGTCAGAGGGAGAAGCAGACTCCCTGCTGAGCAGGGAGCCCGTTGTGGGACTTCATCCCGGGACTCCAGGATCATGACCTGAGCCGAAGGCAGTCGCTTAACCAACTGAGCCACCCAGGCGCCCAGAAAACTCACTTTTAAAATTTATTTAACAAATACTGATTACCTGCTTTGCATCCAGCACTGCTCTAGGTCTAAGAGATACAGCAGGAAATCAAACGAGGTTCTCCTTTGGAGCTTATATGCAAAGTCTGGAAACACTAATCATTCCAGCACAGACAAATGAGGGACCAAAGAACTAGAATTCACAAAGATTTTTTTTTTTAATATCCAGGTTAACAAGTGGTTGCTCCTAAATCCCAATAACCCAAGAAACCAAAAATAAACAAAAACTCCAGAATGTTGTTGAAAAATTTAAGAGTACTGTGCCACAGAAACTTCTTGGGAAGCCTGAGGAAGGGTCCTTGCTGTTCGGGGACCTTGTGAACTCAGGTTTGATGACCCTGCCCTGTAAGTGGACAGTGTAAAAGAAGCAGTGAACAACTGCTTTGCATGGCTTGGCCTACAACACTGCACTGGGCCAAGAATGCATGGGCATTTCTCATGGATCCTGGCGAAGAGCATCTCTGCAGACTCATCCAACAACCACCCAGAACAGAGTTGCAGCTATCCTGTCCCACGAGCAAGGACTCAGCTAAAAACATCTAACATGCCTGCTGAAAAAAGTGAGCTCCCAGCTGCTGCCAAGTCCCTCCAATCCCCCAACCAGGGATGACAGCTTAACCTTCTGGCTAGAGCCAGAGAAGAGGCAGCCACACAATCAAGTAAAAAAAAAAAAACCGTGCTATGTTCTCTCCTCCCTCTCTACCATCATCAGGAAGCAAACAGCCGCAAGCTCGTGGAGAAGGTAAGTAGAGATAGCAGTGAGTTCCTGCTTACGCAGCTCATAGTGCAGCCAAGACTTTAAAGCCAGGCAATTCTAATTCCAGAGTCCACACTCAGGTCCAGTCTGTGTTGCCCCCCAACACCAGTCTCTTCCTGCTGGAACCCCTGATCTAGAAGAGATTAGGAGGGGTGGGATCCTGGTCGTGTATCAAGAGATTAAGAAGGCATCTCATAAAATAGGTTCCAAAATGCATTTCCATTAAAAGTGCAAGCTGGTGCAGTCACTCTGGAAAACAGTATGGAGATTCCTCAAAAAGTTGAAAATAGAGCTACTGGACGACCCAGCCTTTGCACTACTGGGTATTTACCCCAAAGACACAAATGCAGTGATCCAGATGGGTACGTGCACCCCAACGTTCATAGCAGCAATGCCCACAATAGCCAAACTATGGAAAGAGCCAAGATGTCCATCAACAGATGAATGGATAAAGAAGATGTGGCATATATATACAATAGAATATTATGCAGCCATCAAAAAAACAAAATCTTGCCACTTGCAATTGACGTGGATGGAACTAGATGGTATTATGCTAAGCAATCACAGACCTGTACCTCTGAAACAAATAATACATTGTATGTTAAAAAAAAAAAAAAGAAGAAGATAGTAGGAAGGGAAAAATGCAGGGGGGGATCGGAGGGGGAGACAAACCATGAGTGACTATGGACTCTGAGAAACAAACTGAGGGTTCTAGAGGGGCGGGGGGTGGGGGAGGGGCTAGCCTGGTGATGGGTATTAAAGAGGGCACGTTCTGCATGGAGCACTGGGTGTTATACGCAAACAATGAATCATGGAACACTACATCAAAAACTAATGCTGTAATGTATGGTGATTAATATAACAATAAAATTTTAAAAAATGGATTAGTGACTGTCATGGTCATTTCATAGACATGAGATTATTACCAAGTTGAAAAGAAATAATGTGTTTTGTTTATAAAATGTCAGGATTTCCTGGAGGACAACACAGAAACATCTGTACGCTCAGATGCCAGAGTAATCCCTGGTATAAGCGAGTCTGAAGCAAGGCCCTCCTCTTACATCTCCTGACTACCTCCCCCAGTGTTTTATGGCATTTCAGAAGATCTGCCTCCTTACGACACCAGGAGAATGCCCCAGATGTGCCCAAATCCTTCAACACTCTTACCCTTTCCAAGTGTTAAAGTATTCAGAAACCGGTAACTTCTCCTTTCCTGAGAGGGCTATGGCCTTTGCTGTTTGTTTCATCCTTTGAATCTTCATAAAGTAAGTATTCATAGAGTTTGCCAACGAGCCATTTCTCAGACATCTTTAGAAAACCACCCTGGCTTGCAAGCCTCCTACAGATTAATTGTGTGGATTTCAGAAAAGACGTACAGAAGCATGCAACAGCAATGCCTTTAAACTATGAATATTGGTGTCTCTAAGATTCTCAGTTCCTCCAGGTGGCAGGCTCATAAATCTACTTTTGTCATTCTCCACCTAAAACACATATATTTAAATATATCTGTGTCAAATTTTTAAATTGTTATAGATTATCATTCCCACCTGCTCTCTCCATGCTAAATACACCTGCTGAAGAAAAAAAAAAAAAAGAAGGCGGCTTATTTCCACACAGAAAGCCCAGACAAGATCTACAGTCTTCCTCGTTGGAAGCACTGGAAGGAGGCTTAATGAATTTGGAGTTAATGATACCCGAGCCAAACTTCCTGATAGCTGGGTAAGGAAGGACTGTGAGGTATAAATATCTTATGAACTCCAAATCTTGCTGCAGATCTGATACTTTTGTAGACAGACTGAAGTATATCCTCGAGTAGAGATGGTTACTTATCTTATGATCATACTGACTCCAATAAAAATTATTGGCAGCAGATGGTTAAGTCAACCTAAGACTGTATTCGTTTTTTTTTTTCTAATCATGAAATCAGTGTTCACTACAATAAAAAGAGAAAATCAAGAGTAGTCAAAGAAAGGTTTAAGCCACAAAATCTCTCATCATTCTATTTACCTTGAACAACCACCAGTGAACCTACCATGTATATACTGAAAGAGATCTTCTTTATATGCACGCACTGACTTATAAATATTCTATTTCTTCACTCAACTGGAATTAATATACTAGCTTTCCCTTTCATCCTCAATTGTGTAACATTACACATTTATGTTAATGACTTTTTCAATTATAGAAGTAATGCGTGTAAATAGAGTAAGAATAAATACATAATGGAACACACAGGAAAGTAAAAGATCTGTCCCCGGAAAAGCAGTCACCTAGCAGTTTTCTGTGCATCCTTCCGAAATGTCCAGGGTGTACAAGAACATATCTTTTTCTACGTATTTCTAATACGATGCAATTGGAATCTTAATGTGCATACAGGGTTCATCTTTTTTTTTTTTTCACTTAATACCATATCCTAGATGGCCATGCTAAAAAGAACAGCAATCTGGCCCGTCTTATACAGTTTTCCCAATGATGTGTTTATCTCAATTTTCAATGATAACACAGTACTACGCTGTTACTTTTGTAACCAATCCCCTCTTGATAGAAAAATAGTTTTCAATTTTATGCAATTTATAAACAATTTTGCAGTGGACATCCTTCCCACACTTGTGCAGATATCTCTCTAGAATGCATATCTTAAAGTAGAATTTCTAGAGTAAAAGGAAATACCTTTTAAGTTTTACGTGTACTGCCAACCAAAGTTTGTTTTAAATTCCACCAATTTACCCTCCCACCAAAAAAATATTACCCAACATTTTCCCCAATAACGGGTGTTATCAAATTTTTTATCTGTGCCAAGCTAATAAATGAAAAATGATCCTTATTCATCATCTTAATTTGCAGTTATTCATCATGTTGAGAATCTTTTATTATTTTATTTGTTGTTCTGGGAACTACCTGTCTCCATCTTTTGTCTGTTTTTCCATTAAATAATATTTCCTTTTTTTATTCTATTTTTTTATTATGTTATGTTAATCACCATACATTACATCTTTAGTTTTTGATGTAGTGTTCCATGATTCATTGTTTGCGTATAACACCCAGTGCTCCATGCAGAACGTGCCCTCTTTAATATCCATCACCAGGCTAACCCATCCCCCCACCCCCAATATTTCCTTTTTTTATGGATTTTTGAAAACTCTATATATTACAGAAACTGAGCCTTTGTCTTTCATATAGATGGCATATTTTACAAAATTCCCAACTGTTTTTTTAATGATAGCATTTATCATAAACATTTTAATTTTTGTGTAGTTAAATTTATCAGTCCTGTATTAATCACTTACTTACATGACTAAACAGTGACTTGCATCAAGATGGTGAAGGCAATAAAGTCAGTAACTGCACAGCATCATGACAAGCTTTGTTATTTACACTGTGTGTCTCGTACTCAACCATTAACTTCATGGGAACAGGGACTATATCCTGGTCACAGCTGACCCTCACTGCCCAGATTAGGGCATCTCGGACAGCAAGCACTCAATTAATCTTTTGAACGGATTAGACTCTTATTTAAATCCAGATTCATTGGACTCCAAGTCCACATTCTCCCAACATGGCACAGTTTCTGTTACAGAGGACACCCTTTGAAAAGACTGTAAAAGGAACAGAGATTCAAGACACTTGGGAAATAACAAACAAAAAGGAAAAAGAAGCTTCCCTGAAGAGAGATATTAAAAGAGAAAGACAGAGATAGGTGTGGGGGATTAACAAAAACTCTCAGGAGTAGCAATGTGAAAATGTAAAAGTTAAAGTTAAGAATATGTGTGCATGCGTGTGTGTGTGTGTGTGTGTGTGTGTGGATGTGTATTTGGAAAGTACATTCAGAACTTATGTCTCTTGCTGCATGAAAAAATTAGTTTAAAAGCCACAAAATATGCGTGTGTCTGAAATCACTGTGTATTATCTTATTGGCATCTATGATTACTATACTGTTATCTTCCTTTCAGATGTGAGTCTTGGGGAATTCTAATTGTGTCAATTTTAAGTAATAGCTCCCTCAAATCCTTTCTTAATCAAATGGGATGTAAATAATTAAGGAAACAAGATACATATATTTAAGAAATATGTTCTGTATATCTACATATTGATCTTTAATACAGAGATATATATGTACTGTCTACCAAACCTCTTATATCGACCTCTTATATTCTAGACATTCTGGAAGAAAAGTACTGGATGGGAGGCACCCAAAGCTCAGGAACTAGAAATAAAGTGAGTGAGGTCACAGGTGAGAAGGGAGAGAGACAGACCAGACATGGAGCTTGAGTATTCCAAAGACTAGAACAGGAAGGGTGCATACCAACTATCTGAGAGTCAACGGAAATTCATGAAGAAGTGTGTGAGGGCTCCCCGATGTCTCCAATAAAGATCGGCGGAGAGAAGGAAAAGAGTCAGAGAGATTAACCAGAAATCTTACAGCATCCGATTATCAATGTGATTCTCAAGTATTTATTGAATACCAGCTATACACCAGATGTGGAGGATACAGATGTAAGAGATGGGTGTGTTCAGGGAATGCATGGAACAATGGAATATAAAATTTTCAACCTGGAGGGAACTATGAAGAAAACTTTATTTCCTCCCTTTTCTGATGAGGAAACCAAGAGCCACCATGTATCTACAATAATCATGATGCTACATCTTCTATATTTTCAAAATCCAGAAAATTCCCTTGTTATATCCAACAGTTCCAAGTGAAAACGCACATTTATTTCTTTTTAAATGATTTTATTTATTTGAGAGAGAAAGAAAGAGTGCGAGCGCACAAATGTGGGCGAGGGGCAGAGGGAGAGAGAGGAGCAGGCTCCCCGCTGAGCAAGGAGCCCCCAGATGTGGGATTTCATCCCAGGACCCTGGGATCATGACCTGAGCTGAAGGCAGACCCTTAACTGACTGAGCCACCCAGGCACCCCTCTAAGGCATATTTATTTATTTATTTTAAAGATTTTATTTATTCATTCATGAGAGATGAGGGAGAGAGAGAGAGGAAGAGGGAGAAACAGGCTCCCTAAAGAGCAGGGAGCCTGATGCAGGACTTGATCCAGGGCCCCAGGATCACAACCTGAGCTAAAGGCAGACACTTAACCAACTGAGCCACCCAGGTAACTTCTGAGGTATATTTAAAAGGCAAAAACAGTAAGAACAGAAAGAGAAGTCAAAAAAGAAGGCTTTACTATGTAAATGAGGACGAGGATGGTGATAAAAGCATCCAAAAAAAAAAAAAGGAATAATGAGAATAGCAATAAGACACTATGGTAAGCATTTGAAATACATTACTATACTTAAACCATCCAACATCATTATAAAGGGAATTATTATAGCCATTTACAGACAATATGTATAATAACAATAGGTATCACTCACTATGTGCCTGGTATTCTTCTTAGCACTTTACATCAACTCAGGGGATTGTATGATAATCCTCAGGAATAGGAACTCCAGATTAAGTGTTGCAGATGAAGAAACTGAGCGTGAGTTTAGCTGTCTGTTCAAAGTCATACAAGTAGGAGAGCTTTAATTCTGAGACCTTCTTGGCTAAAAGAAGGGTCATTTTCTCAGAGACTGTTGCCTATGGATTAAAGATTAAGCTTTTGTTTTTCAAGAAAAAAGACACAATGGTGGCAGAGTAACAGGTGCACTGGTATGTAATACAGTGTCTCGATGGCCACATCTAACCTGTTACAGGAAAATCTAACCTCCATGGGAATCTCTAATACATTTGTTGAATAATTCAAACAAATATTTATTGAGTGCCAACTCTGTTTACACATGGTGCCACATGGTGGATAAAGGCACTCAGGTTAGAATTTAGTCCATAAAACCTTTTGGATGAGTCAAGTATCTAAGTTAACATTTGAGCTGGACACTTCAGCTTCTTCCCCAGAATTCTCTGCAACATTCACCTCTGTAGGGCAGCCAAGCAGTCCAAGGGCTTGGCCCCAGTTCCAGGAGTGAGTCCTTGATCAGTCAGAGCCAGTGTTGGTGAAATTCCTATCCTCCCTTGCAAGAATGATGAGCTCAGGAAAGACTACAGACACAGTTGGGCTAATGAGATGAAAGAGGCGATTTGCTAGGGGGGTTTAGGAAATGGCATGCTCTTTCCTAAGATAATTTCAAGGAGCAGCCTTCTTTCACTTCTTCCATGTCAGAGAGGAAATCTGCAGCACTGGAGCTGAGGGCAGCCCACTGAGGCCACATAAGGGAAGCCAGCATTGGAGGGAGCTGACCCTTGTGGAAGGCAGAACAGATATAAAGAAGCGGGTTCTGGATGCCATGATGAAGCCATTGAGTACACCCACTAGCTGACTTCCAGCTCTACAAGCCAGTAAATGCCCTCCACTGTGTGAGCCACTTTGAGTCGAGGCTGTAATTTGCAAGTGGACACATTCTAAGAGATCTATCATCATTCCACCTACAACAACTGCTTCTTCCCCCCCGCACTCTGAATAAACCATTTAAAAATCCTATCTTTAGCCATGGTCTCATTAAAAATCAAACCATGAAACCAATTCTGATGAGGAGCAGTACTCCCACTCTCCATGTCTCCAGCATTTTGTAGAGTTTATTACTACTACTCCAATAGGTTCTAAAATAATGAGATTTAATCAAAGAAGTCTGTGAAGGTAAAAGGAATATAAGCTTGAGGGATACGTAGCCCGAAATGATAAAACTGAAGTGTTGACTCTGCTGGATTAGATTTTTTTCTATGATTTTAGAAAAAACATTATAATTCTCTCTGTACATTTTTATTACTTATGGATACATGAGCACATGGACCGGTTGAAACAAAAAAAGGAACAGACTATGGAAAGAGCTGATGTGAAAATGTAAGATGCGCATTATCTAGATTTCTCTACAACAACATTGTCTCTGCACATAATCCTTCCTATCCTCAAACACACACAGATGAGGCACCTCTTGATCTTAAGCATCTAGTTTGTCACAGAAATGAATCCCATGTCATAGCAAGTGAAGATGTTAAACTGTGGTGTTAAAACACTACCATACGTCAGTCCCTACCAAATACAGAAATTCAGTGCTGTAATTTCTTCACTGGAAAAGAAATGCAGCCCCTAGAATGTTGGCATCATAAAATCCTTGTCCTCATGATCTCATGGGTAAAATAATAAATCCAGATTCCTAGAAAGCCTCTGTGGCCTGGGTCCTGCTCAAAGAAATGCTAGCCACTGTTACCCCTTATTCTGAAAGTACCAAACTACATGTGTTTAATTTTCATGGCAGATCAAATAGCCTACCTAAAGGGAGGATATTAGAAATGCTAGCAGGCACAAGAGTTCTATTTGCTAAATAGTATTATTAAGTTTTAATGAGTTTCAATTAGATTATAGAGAATTTCCAAATATTTTGACGACCTTTCATTCTTAACACACACACACACAATGCCTCAAGACTTCTTTTCTCTACTTAGGAATTATACTTTCCTACTCTATCAGAACTCAATTTATTTAATTAGTAAATATTTACTGAGTATCTGCCATGTGCCAGACATGAAGTTAAACGACAGAGATGCAAAAATCAGAAAAGGTACCATTCTTGCCCCAGAGCTCACAGGCACATATGTAACTAAGTAAGAAATGGGTAAGTGCTATAACACAAGTAAATACTAAGTGCCAAGAAAGCAGAGAGAGAGAGAGAGAGAAGGAACTGTTCAATCGTGCTTGAGAGTTAGAAAAAAGTCAACATTAACTTCAAAAAAGTCAGGTGTAAACTGGGCCTCAAAGGATATACAGGAATTCTGGAAAAGGGGGGAGCAGGAAAATGTCACTGAAGCATGGACAGGGCACTCAGAAATGGGTATGGCTAGAGAAAGGGGAAAGACACTGGCAAGGACCAGCCTGGAAGAGTTCACAGGGGCCTCAAGTACCAGGCGAAGCAAGTTAAACTTCACCTTCTGGAATGATGGGAAAAAAGGTGAGAAATGTCTAAATGGAAGAGATGTGCAGTTACAGTGTACCAGATGAATCTGGGATTTTGGAACTGAGGACAAGTGAAGAGAGAGGTCATTCTCCACGGGTCTCCTCTTTTGCATGTCTTGTGAAGGAGCCACTGAAAGACTTTGCTTTGGGTTTTCTTTTCAAGGATGTTTGTAGCAAGAAGCCTTGGAAGAGAGAGATGGTGTCTCCATCCAAAGCAAAAGGGTGGGCAGGAGTATTTCCAGTGTAACTGATTTGGACTCCCTAAGCTCACAATTCCTTTCCTGTGACTCAATCCACTGCATGTCAACTGTTCCCTTCATATTGTCCTATGAGAAGTGGGGTTTGAGGAATTGGCCCCAAGAACGCTGATATTTTGGCTTCATCCATTGCTTTGAGAAATAAACTATACCTCTTTATCCTCATTGGAGGCCAGCTCACTCGCTTGCAAGTTCATAGTTCTTGACAAGAGACAAGTGAAAGCTAGTGGAATAGCCCAGGCCAAAAATACTAAGGACATATGTTTGCATACAGTCAAAGGAATGTAGCACAAACCACCACAAGCGTTCCTAATTTACCTCCAAGCACATATAGAGGGTGCAAACGCAAATCTCAAAAAGACTACAGAAGGAAAAGGGAGAAGGTTCCTGACAAGATTCTTGTGAGGGAGAAAGAGGGGTCTTGTGGTACTAACCTGAGAATTGTAAAGGAAATATTTCATGCAAATTCACACAGAGGTCCCTCACCCACAAACTCACACCCTAGAAGACTCCCCTCCATAAACCAGAGACCAATCCACTGCTCTGGCCACAGTCCACACTCAGAGATGGACATAAGTATTATAAACATCACTTGGCTTTAAGTGCAACAACAGTAAACACTAAAAGCCTCGATGAAGAAGCATATCATGAAACTACATTACCTGCTATGTGATCATTTGAAATAGACGTGAGTCAGTTGCCTTGAAAACCTTCATACTTCTTACCTAGCAATTCATAGAGAGAATTCAGAATCGACTTCCAGGACTCGCCGGCTTCTCTCCCAGCGACGTCAGCAAAGTGCGCCGCGCTGCTGTACACGTGCAGCCTGTCTATACACTCGAGCACGAGGTTGATCATTCCCTGGAAGGTTAATACAAATTACCATAAGAAACCATGATTCTGCTCACAGACAAAAAAAAAAAAAAAAAAAATCTAAGTTATTAATTTAAAAATTAAAAAAAAAAGCCTGGCTTAAAGTAAGACTGTTAATCATAAAGAAAACTGAGATCATATTATTTAAATGTCAGGAAGAGACACACTTGCATGTGAAATAAAATGTTCTTGACATAATTCAAGTGGTTTTTAAGTCCTGAGGGCTATTTTCAAATGGAAGCAGAAGAACAATACAAAACTATGTGCTTTATACTTCTATTTGCAAGGTTTACTACTGGATTAATGGATCAGTCACAACTGTGTTCTACCATGAGGGGTACATGAAGAGGTTCAGAGAATGCCACCAAGATATGCAACTTTGGCATAAGGATTATTTTGAGCTGAAGGCAACTGAGAAAAATCATACACAAGAAAAACTCTCTGCCCTTTTCCTCTACCAGGAAGGACAGGAGATGCTTAACCACAAGAAACAAGGCCCAACACTTATCAGCCCAGAGGCTTCACAGAGGAATCTACATAACTTTACTAACTCACCCTTAACTTCCACTAGTTCCTCCATATATACACCTTCCCACAACTTGCTGCCCCTAGAAGCTCAAAACTCCTTTCCTTTGTCTCTTTCCTTTTCTACAAATTTACTGTCCTTTTTTTTGTTAAGATGCTGTATAAGCCTGAGTTCTAACCACTCCTTTGAGTTGCTCATCACTGAGTGCTCCCATGGATATGCATGATTCACATGTTAATAAACACCTTGTTTTCTCTTATATATCTGTCTTTTGTCACTCTAATCTGCAGGACCCCAACCAATGAACCTAAGAGGAGTAGAGGAAAACGACTTCTCTTCCTCCCCTAGAAAAGTGTAAGAGCTAAGAATCCTTGTTCTTAGGGTAGGCAAGATTATGATCATGATCATGATCATGATCATTATTTATTTATTTTTTTTTAAAGATTTTATTTATTTGAGACAGAGAGAATGAGAGACAGACAGCATGAGAGGGAGGAGGGTCAGAGGGAGAAGCAGACTCCCTGCCGAGCAGGGAGCCCGATGCGGGACTCGATCCCGGGACTCCAGGATCATGACCTGAGCCGAAGGCAGTCGCTTAACCAACTGAGCCACCCAGGCGCCCCCATTATCATTATTTTTAATATTAAATGAAAGAGCTAATAAATGAAGAGAAGCTCATGAAAAGAGATCTTTGAAGCAAATAAAAATGCATTATAGGGCTTTGTAAGATGCTGTCTACATTTGAAATTATGCTTTTATTATTATTGCTAGATCAAGGTTGCCAAAATGAGGCAAAGCACATGAAAGGAGGAGCTAGTTCAAGTTGACTGATCAAGGAAACCTATTTCTCACAGAGTTGTAAGAGGTGCCATGAACCTATGCACATTTCTAGGTCCCCATCCATGCTGTCTTCCATGAGAAATTGAAGAAAAAAAAAAAAAAATCCAAATCAATACTTCAAAATTTCACAGCCCAGTATTTCATTTTAGTTTTTCAGGATACTAAGTGAATGCAGCATAGTCTAACATTTTGGCACACATCAAATGTAAAGGACCCAACAAACTACTCCATGTTGTTACTGACTCATGCTGACCTGCCCTGTGCTTTCATACCACTACGGTCTCTAAACACATCAGTTTTTTGTATACACAGTGAAAAGTCCTCATAAATTAATGTGAATTTCAAAGGCCTTTGATGGAAAATCAGGAAACGGTTTTCAGACTAGAAGAATGTAGAATTAGGGCTTATGGGTCCTCAGCAATATTATCTAACCTTTTTTCTTAGATACTTTCACAAAGATACTTTTACTCAGACACATTCATTATTCCACATACAGGGAACACTGAGAAGAATGGGAACACCTGCTGAGCTAGCCTTATTTGCCAGCTCACCTCTGACATCCTCCCACTGAAACTCTTGAATATATGGTACTAATTCCGACACTCGTTTTAGAATCGTTAAACATCCCTCAGTCCTTCTGTTATTCTGTCTATGAAATATGGCACTTGAGCTCTTTTTAACTGGAATGTGCATGAAATAAAATCACACACAAAAACTGAATGCACATAAAAGTAATAAGTGGAGTTGCTCTAAGCAGAGAGCCCTGAGCTCTGTCTCTCCTGGGCAGATTCCCTCCCAATACAAAGCTTCCTGTGGCCCCTCAGGCACGTCCAAGTAGACTCAAGAACCTGAACAGTCGAAAAACCTTCTTGTTGGGGCGTCTGGGTGGCTCAGTTGGTTAGGCAACTGCCTTTGGCTCAGGTCATGATCCTGGAGTCCCAGGATCGAGTCCCACATCGGGCTCCCTGCTCAGCAGGGAGTCTGCTTCTCCCTCTGACCCTCCCCCTTCTCATGCTCCCTCTGTTTTTCTCATTCTCTCTCAAATAAATAAACAAAATCTTTAAAAAATAAAATTAAAATTTAAAAAAAATTAGAAAAAAACCTTCTTGTTTTTCAAAGCCTGTATTCATTTAGACACTCCAAGATACTATGTTTATATAACAAACATGAAGTAAACTGCAGTGCAATGAATGATCAGCATGAAGGCTGAGCAGACAGCAAAAAAAAATGTCCTTTGCCAGGGGAAGGAAGAATTCCATTTTTTTTTTAAATGAGAACTCCCTGACAGAGAAACAAAAATAATTGCAGGATTCCTCCAAGGTCTGGTTCCCTTATGCCATAGTTTACCTGCTCACCCAACTCAAAATGCGAACTGTCAGAGAATTTCCCTACAGAGAAGTTGTTTTCCTAAGACAGTAGCATAAAAAATGAATGTTGGTAGAAACTCACCTCTTCCTGGAAGAGATTCTGCCGGTTCTTTAGAGCTCGTAATCTGTTCTGTTTGTCTTCATGCTCTAAATGCTCATCTGGGGGGTGAAAGTAGCCAATCAGGTCCTGCAGACTTAGACTCACAGATTCTATAGGGAGGTCCACCGTGGAAGCCTTCACTTTTTTGCTGAGTGCATCAAGGCCCCTAAAATAAATAGCAAACATTTCTCTATATCAGCGATCTGCAATCTTATTATTTTTTAGACCACAGAGGATGTAAAGCTTTATCTTCTCTCCCTACACCACTGTAAAAGGAACCCATAGGCAAGGTCCTAGTTTTCCTCAAACAATAATAATTAATATATTCAAATAAAAAATTCTAAATTTTGTCAACTATATATGATGCTATATTAAAACCACCAGTATCAAGAGAAACTCACCTAGACAAAAACCTGAAGGGCCTCGAGAACCAATTCCTACAAAGCCAATGGTCTCAGTATTTAGAAACCAATTGATTTTCACTTTAAATCACTACATACACTTCAAGGTTTAAGATGCAGCTTCCCAGCTTCATAATTCTGACTTCACTTGTTCTGTTTTTTGTTTTTGGAGAAGGAACTGTTAACTACTACATGATCAGTGACCCTCACTGCCATTCTGAAAATTCCTGCCTGTTTAAAAATACATTCCAATGATGTTAATTTTTAAAGTTTTCTCATTAATCAGAAAATAACATATTAAAATGTTTTCCTCTTATCAGACAAAAAAAGTATTTAAAATTGGATTAAGAAACATCGTGGTGCATTTTCTTTGAAGAAAAACCTATTACTGGCATGTCAATGTGTTAATATGTTAAGCTTTCTGAGATTCTGAGTTTTAAAATTCATAGCTTTGAATGTATCTGGAAAGAACTTTAAAATATGGTATCTGTAAATCAAAATCATTTCAAAATAAGGGGTGCCTGGGTGGCTCAGTTGGTTAAGCATCTGCCTTCAGCTCAGGTCATGATCCCAGGGTCCTGGGATTGAGCCCCATATTGGGCTCTCTGCTCAGCGGGGAGTCTGCTTGTTCCTCTCCCTCTCCCTTTGCCTGCCGCTCCGCCCGCTTGTGCTCTCTCTTTCTGCCAAATAAATAAATAAAATGTTCAACATCATTTTAAAATAAGAAGTTTATTAAAAAACACATGATACCATAAAAGAATGGGAGAATGCATATACTATAGTTGATATAGCAATACTCATATTAGGCATGACAAAATTTAATGCATAAAATATTATACTTCTTTTTTTTTTAATTTTTTTTTTTAAGATTTTATTTATTTGCGAGAGAGACAATGAGAGAGAGACAGAGAGCATGAGAGGGAGGAGGGTCAGAGGGAGAAGCAGACTCCCTGCTGAGAGGGAGCCTGATGTGGGACTCGATCCCGGGACTCCAGGATCACGACCTGAGCTGAAGGCAGTCGCTTAACCAACTGAGCCACCCAGGTGCCCTAAAATATTATACTTCTTTTCCTGCTCTCTGCAACAGTAAAATTATGTGGCAATACTTTATTCCAAGGAAATGTTCCTGGCTAATTATCTGTTTTAGAATTTACATTTTAAAAACAATAAGGGCCTCATAAATGAGAATTAGCTTATCTTTGAATTGACAATGCTCACAAATATAATTAAAACGTATCATCAATTACATAAAGATTACAAATAATTTTGAAATAGTTGACTTCAGCCTTATAAAGAGTACAAATACGAAAACTGTACAACTCTTCTAAAGTTTTTGTCTGAAATTTCCAATCAATTACAATGGAATTGTTTAGTTTTATCATCTCTATAAGTCTTTCTATGCCCAGAAACTAAAAGAAATGACTTCTCAGAAGAAAATTATTTCTCCCCTTTCACAATGAAAATTTATATACAATGATATGCTTCCATTCTAAACATTTTATCCTATTACACTTTAGCTGAATCATAAATGTATTTATAAAGAAGTCAAACTCAACTCTCACACTAAAGTGAATGAAATTCAAAAGTGATTCAAATATAGTATCTACATTTTTTTAAAGATTTTTTTTTTAATTTGAGAGAGAGAGAGAGAGAGAGCATGCAAGTGTGCGGGCCAAGGACCCATGTGTGTGAGCAGGAGGGTGGTGGGGGAGGGGAGATGGACAAGCAGATTCCGTACTCAGTGTGAGCCCGACAGGAAACTCAATCCCACGACTCCGAGATCATGACCCAAGCCAAAACCAACAGTTGGACACTCAACCAACTGAGCCACCCAGGTTCCCCATCAAATATAGTACCTACATTTTTAAATGTAAAAAGAAATAGTATATTCAATTAATAACCTAAAAACTGACATTTATCTGCTCTCAGCAATGTAACCATTAAATTACTTTCTAGAAGCCTCTTGTCAAATACTATCCAAGATTCCTAAAGTTGTTAATTATGTTAAGTTTTACAACACCTGTCTCCTATAAAGACATTCACCATCTTAATGTATGAACAAAAAAATGAAGAGAAAAAATAATAGAGGAAAACCAAAGGTGGTAGAATCATACTATATCAGAGCAAAAATTAAAGCTATGAATTTCATCTCTACATTTTGTACTTTGAAGATTAAACAATACTACTACCAAACACAGATTCCCCCTAATATAACTTACTTTCAGAAAACATTCATTAATCTACCAAAGGAAAAGAAGGTTTAATATGTTTTTCTTGCAGTCAAGAAAAATAGAATCCCTTCTCACAACACAAATGCAAACAAACACACACACACACATACACACACACACACATGCTCGCACATGCACACATATACAATACCACCACCACCACTACCCTGACATGGAAGACAGAGACCAGAAGGGTCACAGAAAATAAACTGAGGGGCGTCTGGGTGGCTCAGTCAGTTAAGCATCTGACTCTTGGTTTCGGCTCAGGTCATGATCTCAGGGTCATGAGATCGAGCTCCACCCCGGGCTCCGTGCTCAGTGTGGAGTCTGCTTAGAATTCTCTTTCTCTCCTGCTGCCCCTCCCACATTCGAGCATGCACTCGTGCACTCTTTCTCTCTAAAATAAATAAAATCTTAAAAAGAAAGGCAACTACATAAGAAAACACAAATGAAGAAAAACTAAATGACCTCGACTTTCACTCTAAGAAGTAAAAAACAGAAGTCTGCCTATGCATTTTTAAAACTTACTCTTTCTTTTTTTTTAAGATTTTATTTATTTATTCGACAGAGAGAGACACAGTGAGAGAGGGAACACACACAGAGGGAGTGGGAGAGGGAGAAGCAGACTTCCCATGGAGCAGGGAGCCCGATGCGGGGCTCAATCCCAGGACCCTGGGATCATGACCCGAGCCGAAGGCAGACACTTAACGACTGAGCCACCCGGGTGCCCCTAAAAATTAGACTCTTAATAGTAAATAAGCCTACATTAATAAAACAAATACTTAAAAAGAATTTACTTTGAGAAATACATTGGTGCCAATATTGTAAAGACATGGAGATTTTAAAGAATTTTGTGCTTTCATGAATATTACGGAAGGATCAAATTATTTTTCTTAAAATAACATACCCTTTAAAATATTCTGTAATTATGTAAAATGTTTCAAAGTTTCTAAGATACACTAAAGAACTGTATAAATTCAGCAAGTCTAATAGTTCAGTAAATACTAACGAGCATATAAGTAAAACTCACATATATAAAAATCATGAACATGATGAACTAAATTATATAATAGGTAAATCACAAAGAAAAACAAATCTGGTCAACAAAGATGAAATATCTATTTTCACAATTCTTGAATAAATTCAACTTAAAAAATCATTATAAATACATACATCTATCTGTATATACATACACACACATATAAATTTTTTTCCATCAAATTGGCAAGTTTAAAGAGACATAGGATATATCCATCACAAGCCAGAATGTATATTGGTATAATGTTACCAGGAAACACCCTGACCACAAGCTTGATTAGTTTGTAGATATGCAACTGTTTCCATTATGAAGTAGGAAAAGTTATTTACTACAAGAATCACTTTTAAATACCATTCAAGCGGTGCCTGGGTGGTTCAGTTGGTTAAGTGTCCGACTTTTGATTTCAACTGAGGTCATGATCTCAGGGTTGTGAGATAGAGCCTTGCGTTGGACTCCACACTGGGCATGGAGCCTGCTTAAGATTCTCTCTCTCCCTCTCCCTCTGCTCCTCCCCACACCCTTTAAAATCAATACAGACACGAGGAGTCTGCTTCTCCCTCAGACCCTCCCCCCCTCATGCTCTCTCATTCTCTCTCTCTCAAATAAATAAATAAAATCTTTAAAAAAAAAAATCAATACATACATACAGTTCAAAACTCACAAGTATCTAGGCTTCATTACCCTCTGTGTGAAAAGAAATTTAAATAGTTCCAGCATAAGGGTATATTACAGAATAATCCTGAACTACAGTTACGAATTATAAGTTACACACCCAATTTCTAAAAATCACATTCCCTTTTTAAAAGTTTATTTATGAGAAAGACATAAAATCATCTATCATTTTCTAATGTGTACTGCCAACTCACCAAATCACAGGTTCACCACCATCGTATATTTTAGAATTGTGTATTTGTAAATCCAATAAGGACATTGAAATAAAATGTCAAATCACTACTACAACAAAAGAAAATGTACCTTATAAATCTATTGAAAAGGAAGACTGTGCTCCGGATGACTCGTGCAGTCCGTGATTCTTCATGCTGAGATCTAGATAAATTTAAGCCATCATCCATGTGACCTTCATGATGCATAATAGCCTGTAGAAATGCAGAAATAACACCATTACTCCCATCTCCTTTCTAAATGGGTGTTAAGAAGATGTGCACTCCAAAGGTAAGCCCTAACAATAAATAGAATCAAAAGGCAGGTACAAGGGGCAATAAGCTGATGTGTACATTTAAAATAAGAGGTGCAGGTCTCTTACAAACCACTCAATATATTCATTGAGTTTTTCTTTTAAAGAATGAGTCAGTAAATGAGTTCAACAAAACCGACACCAGAATGTTCTCACATATCTATGTTCAGTGACTGAACTACAGTCTAAGCAAACTCTGAACAAAGCAGTAAAGGAAAACATTGCATTGGTATGCCAATTAGACAGCAGTTCTGAACACAGACTGAGTAATAAGTAATGATCATTGTTTCTAAGGCATCAAAGTTCTTTAAAAAATGCAATTTTATTAGTTCTTTTGTTAGGCTTTATGTTTTTGAACTTTCTATGGAAGTAGTAAGTGTAGAAATCTTAGGTGAACAGCTAAATGAATGTACCATGCAACCAACACCCCAATCATGAAAGAGAACATTATAGTACCTTAAAGTCCCCTAGTGCTCCGTTACTGGCCCCTTCCTCTACACTGCTCCCCACCTTCCCAACTCTTCATAGCAAAGGTCAGTTATGTATTACACATAAATGGTACTATGTGTCTCTAGCTTCCTTCACTCAATGCTTGTAGCAAGACATTTCAGCACATCTAAGCAGGTGTACTGAACTAAAATTAATAACTAGAATTAAAATTATACACTATCTAGAAAGTAAAGAGGAACTCTTTAGACCAAAATCAATGACACAGAGCTATGTCTGTATTCAAAGGCAACTCTGTAGCCTTAAATGTCTTCATTGACAAAGAAAAAAAAATGATTAAAATGAAGGAACGTAGGGGCACCTGGGTAGCTCAGTTGTTAAGCGTCTGCCTTCGGCTCAGGTCATGATCCCAGGGTCCTGGGATCGAGCCCCGCATCGGGCTCCTTGCTCCACGGGAAGCCTGTTTCTCCCTCTCCCCCTCCCCCTGCTTGTGTTCCCTCTCTCTCTGTGTCTCTTTCTGTCAAATAAATAAATAAAATCTTAAAAAATAAAAATAAAAATAAAATGAAGGAACATATTACTTGTTGTAAGACTCAAAAAAGAAAAACAAAGTGGAAAAGTGGAATTAATGAAGATAAAAAGAGGAATTAATGAACTAGAAACCAAATTAAGTGCTAAAAAGGATAACCTAAAATTTAATTCTTTGAGGAGATAAATAAAATAGATAAACCTTTCACAAGCAATACTGAAGATAAAATTTTTAAAAAGAAGAAAAAAAAAAAACCCATAAGAAGATATAAGAGACAAAAGACATTAAAACTGTAGCACTGTCGTAAGTCAATACTATTTACAACCAATGGCAAAAAATGTAAATTAATATCCCAGAGGAAACAGATGGCTTCCTAGCAAATTAAGAATCAAATAAATAAGCTGATCTCATCAAATTTTCTACTTTAAAAGAGACTAGAAAGGAAATTTAAGAGTTAATATTTAAAAGATCCTAGGTTTACAAGTGAGATCTAATGAATCTTCAAAGAACAGAGAATTTTCACAGTAAACTAGTCCTGACCAGAGGTCAGGAAACTATGGCCTGTTGCCTTTTTTTTTTTTTAGTACAATCTGTGAGCTTTAAATGAATTTTACATTTTTAAATGGTTGAAAAAGACCAGAAACAGAATATTTTGTGACATATGAAAATTCCATGAAATTCAAATTTCAGTATCCCTAACAAAGAAAAGTTGATTTTATCTCTGAATATATATGTAATAATTCTAATAATAAATGGATAAGATCTAATATTTTAAAAGCATAATAAACTATGGCCAAATAGGGTTTCATCTATGTCTTTAAGGATTCTTCAATATCGTAATGTCCATTACCTTATTATCAAAAAATAGAAGGACACCAAAACATGATTTATAATTCCTTTAATTGATAAAATTCAGCAATAATTCCTAAGTTTTTAAAAAGCCAGAAAAACAGGAATAGCAGGATATCACTTACATATATAAACTATTTCAATTGTCCACAGGATACAAGAAGGTATAACTTCTGTGAAACAGGAGTGAAGATTCACAATAAGAAAGCACACAAGATGAGCAACCAGAATAGATAAAAAACAGAAAGCTGACATAAAAAGTGACTGGGGGCGAGATCATGAAATACTACAAGAAAAGTGAAATTTCAAAGGCACTGAAAGAACTTAAGGAGACAAGTACCCAAACACAACAAAATGAGTGATTTGGAGGACACAAGCGAGAAGCCAGATCTAGAAAATAGGAAGAAAGAGAAGAATACAGAAAGAGAAGATGGTTGACATGGAGAAGAAGAATGAGCCCATTTTCTCAGAAACTAATAAACAGAAGGAAAACAGAAACTAAAGATATGGTTGTACAATTCTCTCAGCTCTAAAAAGACCTATGTGTGCTAATTAAAAATTCTTGGTGACATATGTTTTCAGATAAACTGTATACTATTTGTAATATTCTGGTGTGGTCGGTGCATCACTCTGCAATCAATAATTTATATTTCTGCAGCAAAATATGAATATTCACATGATGTGGGATACGTATGTATATGTGTGTGTGTATGTATATATATATGTACTACACATTGTGACCACACTGAAGTCTTCCCCTTAGGATTTACTATAGTAGATAGTTCTCCAAGTGGTAATAAGTCTACAGTAGAGATTTTATTACATTGTCTCTTCTATGGCCTATAAAGTCTTTCTTCTCTAACTTAAGACTGGTTAGTTTCTTAACACCCTTAGCTTTCTAAAAGGAAAGCTCTATGCTAGCCTATGATGGTGAGTCTAAGTCCCACTTTGACTTTGACCCATGGTTAAGGAATAAGACAGTGGAGTAATGATTAAGAACCCCAGCATAACTGTAATGGACTGAAGACAGAGAAAGGACTGATTAAGCAGTGATCTGGTTTGTCATGGTGAGACTGGAATTACCATAGGAAGTAAAGCTCAGCCATGACAGTTTTCAAACATGGCGGTCATAAAGCCAGAATAGATTGGAGAGAAGTAAGACTGAAGGCAGGCAGAGACACTGGTTAAGAGACTCGAAATAGTGCACACAAAGGATGAGAAAGACTGAACTAGATCTGTAGGGAGGGGGCAGAGGGAATTACTTTGAGGTACACTTAGAAGATAAAATTTCCAGGGCTTGGTGTTATCATTGAACTCAGCAGGATGAGGAAAGGTAATTGTGGAAACTCCTGGGATTTAATTACCATACAACATATTTAAAAGACATATGTATAGTTTGGTTTAAAATGTTCCTATTTACAATAAGCCAGAAATCATCTTATTTGCAATTATTTAAATTTATAACAAAAACTATACCAAGCGGTGTGTGGTTTTAAAAATTCATTCAAGTGGTACTTGAGCAAAAAAAGATTGAAGACAATTGTTTAAGCCATATATATATATGGCTTAAAAATCATATATATAGGGCGCCTGGGTGGCTCAGTTGGTTGAGCGACTGCCTTCGGCTCAGGTCATGATCCTGGAGTCCCGGGATCGAGTCCCGCATCGGGCTCCCTGCTTGGCGGGGAGCCTGCTTCTCCCTCTGACCCTCCCCCCTCTCATGTGCTCTCTCTCAAATAAATAAAATCTTTAAAAAAAAAAAAATTATATATATAATTTTTTTTTTTTTTTGGATTTACCACTTAAGTATAGAGAATGGGGAAATGGCACCTGAAGTTTCTAGTGATCTTCTGATTAAAACTTATTTCTAACTTTGCAAAAATATGACAGGGCCCCTGGGTGGCTCAGTGGGTTAAGTGTCCTACTCTTGGTTTCAGCTCAGGTCATGGTCTTGGGGTCCTGGGATTGAGCCCTGCATTGAGCTCTGCACCCAGCGGGGAGTCTACTTGAGATTCTCTCTCCCTGTTCCTCCCCCCCCCCACACACACACACTCTCTCTCTCTCTCAAACAAATAAATAAATATTTTTAAAATGTGTCTACATGTTATCATTTCTACCTATATTTTCCCATAACCATTTATCATATTCAACTCTTAATAAAAGCTATAACAAAAATATGGTGCTAGATAAGAGCTCACAGAAAGTCATATCTGAGTTAAGAATTTTGCTTTGTTCCCTCTTTCTGTTCCTTATGATTTGTGCAATCATACTTTGAATGCTTACCTTTCTGGTAAAGATTGATGTATAACAATATAGGATGCAGTATGACAAATCCAATAAAATCACCATCCATAAAATGAAATAAAAAGTTCTGCACAAATCTCATCCCCAGTATCACAAGCAATGATAGTATTTATCCTTCGGGGTGGTAGTAATTGGAAGGAAGCATGGGGTGGATGAGAAGGGGTGGCAGAAAGTGTTTCTAAAATATGTAAATTTAAATTTTCTAGAGCACACATCAAAAAAAATTTTTTTTAAAAAGGTAAAATTTTAATTATATATTTGATTTACCCTAATATATCCAAGATACTATTTCAATTAATAAACAGAACAAAGCTATTAAAGAAGTAATATTTGGGCACCTGGGTGGCTCAGTTGGTTAAGCGACTGCCTTCGGCTCAGGTCATGATCCTGGAGTCCCAGGATCGAGTCCCGCATCGGGCTCCCTGCTTAGTGGGAAGCCTGCTTCTCCCTCTGACCCTCCCCCCTCTCATGTGCTCTCTCTCTCTCTCTCTCATTCTCTCTGTCTCAAATAAATAAATAAAATCTTTAAAAAAAAAAAAAAGAAGTAATATTTAACATTCTCTTTTTGTTGTTCTTTGCCTTCAAAATCCAGTGTATTTATTTTTTATACTTATAGAATATCTTGATTTTGATACCAAATTATTAGTGAAAATACTTGATTTGTTTTAGAATTGATGACATTTAGCGTTGGAAAAGTACATTCACATACCTAAGTTCCCAAACATGCACAAAAATCTTCTAATAACTTAATCAAGTACAAGCCTTTAAATTTAAAGTAATTAATTAGGTAGAGTGCATGAGCTCTCCTGCATTTTAGAGACAACCCTGGCAGGAGCATGGAGAACAAAGTGAAGTAGGCAGACTGCTAGAATCCAGAAAAGAGTATATTTCTTGGCTTAATATTTAAAGCCATGATGTAACATCCAGCATTGTTCACCTCACAAAAACCAAAGAGATTATTACGGTGGGATTTGACCTTTTTGCATGTTTAGCAGTAGCTCAAAGTCTTGTTGTTTTGCGTTTGTGTATTTTTGTCATACAAAATGGTGGCTATAAGTTGCGTTTTTACATAATCTTACCTTACGTTGTATGGATCCCATTCTCACTGATTTCACATCCACAGACTGGTAAGTAAGCCACAGGCCTGTATTTATATGTTGTATATAGCATACTGAGTCTCCGTATTTTATTTCAGATGTCCCCATGCCATCGACTTCTTTTCTCACCCCTACATCCAATTTTTCCTAAGGAAAAAAAAAAAAGGATAAGCAAAAGTCCTAAAAATACTAAAAATATGTTCCTTGAAAAATTCAGCCGTCTGACACCCTTTAAAATAATAATGTCAAATACCCTATTCCAGCAGTTCAACTGATACTGAAAATCAAAGTGGGAAATTATAAAGATAAATAAACAGACTTTGAATTATTCATACTGGTAGAAAATTATTTTGGCCCTAACATAAAATTTTATATTGCATAATGGCAAACTCCAAACCAGAGATCTTAAAATTAGTAGCTTAGGCTTCATATTCTTTCCAGATTTGTTTTTCATTATTGGTGGTTAAGAACATAGGTTTAGGGGAACAGAAAATCCAGTTTTGAGTTCAATCTCTGCCACGGATTACCTCTGTGACCTTAAGACAATTTAACTAAATCTTTTAAGCCTTGGGTTTCTCATCTGTAAATAAAGTTAACAGAAGTATCTCGCCCATAGTATCAGAAAAAATGAGATAATGCACTTAAAGTGTTCAGCCCAGTCCCTGGGATAAAATAAACACTTACACAAATGTTAATGATTCTGACTGTGAAAATGGTGTTGATAATGTTGATGGAGATGTTACTAAGGATGTTAATAATAGTGATGATTTCTTTTGAACTGACCAAAGCTATCATTCAGTTTCCACAACTACAACTTCCAATGTGGACTCTACAGAACTATTCGGAGCTACTACGGTAAACTCCCTGTGCTATGAAGAAACAAGCAATCCTCTGACACTAAATATACAAGTCCCTACTTATTTAAATGCTTCCTCCTTCAACACGCTCTTTCAGTTTTCCCTCCCACACTTAATTCTGGTCTTCAGGCACACATGATGTCTTCAAGTTCTATACAGTCCTTAAAATAACAGCAAAAAACAAACAAACAAACAAACAAACAAACAAACAAGCAAACTCATGTTCTTTTGGTTGCTGTACCTCCCTGTGTAGTTAAATTTACTTTAAATTTCATCTGTGCCTTTCCTTGTTTGGCTTTTGTAACAGTTACACAAATGTTTTTGAAGATTAGTTTGGAGTAATAGTTACATAATTAGTTGGAAATTACTAATAGTTACACAAATGTTTTTGAGATTAGGTTGCAGTAAACTTTACAGCTGTTATACAAAAAGGAATGATTCAAGGAAAACAACATTTTGATAGATTTTGTTCATGTCATTTACACATTGTACTAATAACTCAAATGATTATGAACCCTCCAACATTTGAAAATTAAAATGAATTGAAATTCTTAATACAATAAGTCAAGGTCATATAAGAAAATGAATACAATTATAAGTTGATTTAACCATTATGCAAATATATTAAAACATTATTCTAAGAATCTGCAATAAAACAGATAATTAAGCCATTCCAACTTCATTCTATCGAAGAAGATAAACTACTAATCCACTTACACCAAACCTATCAATGGGAATATTAAATTCTAGGGGAAAATATAACAATGTAATTATCTCCTCAGAATAAAACAATGAGCCTCTAACATTCTAACTTCTTGTTTTTCTTTTATCCAAGGGAATTAGTTGGTCTATTTATAGACTGTGGATTGTGTTTTGAGAAGTCACAATTACTAATTGTAAAGTTATGCTTTGTCCGGTTTTGATTAAGTAGTTCACATCACTCTCTGGGTTAGAAGTTTTAATCATGACATTTCATGAAGACTGTTGTAGTAACTATCTCTGATCCTCAGGTGAGGGAAGAACTGCTAAAGTAACATTAGAAAAGAGTAAAGTGTGATTATTTGCTGTGTAAAAGAACAAAGGCCATTCATGTTCATTCCTCTTTTTATTTCCTGTCATTTTCTGTAAGTTAGGTTTAAGAGAAGGAGAAATTCAGGTGAGAATAATCTAGATGCTTTGAACAACTATACGCATAAGCATAACATGAGTCAAGAATGTGACAACTCCTAAAAGCCTCTAACATAAAATTAGCCTATATTACTAGAAATACAGTGTCCAGATTAGGCAAGTAATAATTTTACTAATACTCTGTATTAGCTACACTATATCAAAATTAGCAGCTTTTGGTTTTGGCATCACTTTTTTATATTCTTTTTTTTTTTTTAAGATTTTATTTATTTATTTGAGACAGAGAGAATGAGAGAGAGAGAGCACATGAGAGGGGGGAGGGTCAGAGGGAGAAGCAGGCTCCCTGCCGAGCAGGGAGCCCGATGCGGGACTCGATCCCGGGACTCCAGGATCATGACCTGAGCCGAAGGCAGTCGCTTAACCAACTGAGCCACCCAGGCGCCCTCTTTTTTTTATTCTTTTGTTTCTGTTTTTGTTTTATTTACTCTGGCTTTAGGAAATGACAGAGCAGTTAAGTTGGACTAATCCTCCTATAGATAATAATTATGAAATTTAGAAAAAAAAAAATACTTTCCAGAATCTGTCTGAAGATCCTTGAGAGGGACCAAAAGCAGGGAGAAACTGGAGAATATTTTTCTCTCTGGAGGAAAAGAGTACCCAGGTGATTTTTTTAAAAGCTGCCTTTTGCCGTGGGGCGTGTACTCTGCCCAATCTGCCTGCAGATCAGGCAGAAGAAATCTGCTGCTTTACTGGCTTGAGATATCAGAGAATACTTTAGGGCTCACAAGCAACCGGAAAATTAGATGAGCTAAATCCTGGACCGAAAAAGTATCTGCAAAGTCTGCTTATAAAATTCACCCAAATTCTTGCTGACTGCTAAACTATGCCCCACAGAATGACAGCAGATGAAAGCTGAAATGAGTGAGCAGAAATACAAGCCACTGCCCACTGCAAAAGAGAGAACAAAACTGGAGATTCAGTCCAACAGGGTTAACTGCTTGCTGAAACTAAAATCATTCTTGAGAAAAAAAACAAATGAAACAAAACAAAAACAAAAAACAAAAAACAAAAACCCTTAACAAAATTAAAAGTCTCTATAACCTACCATTTCTAATATCCAGGGTATACTGTCAAAATAAGTAGATATTAAAAAACAACAAAAGGTGATCTATACTAAATTAAGAAAACAGAACCAAATGTGACCCATACCAAAGAAAAAATAGTAACAGGTAATAGAAATGATGCAGAGATAGCCCTTACAATTAGCAACTATTATAAATATAAAATACATTTAAGGACATAAAGGAAAACATATGCATAATGAATAAACTGATGGGAATCTCAGTTGAGAAATAGAAACTATATAAAATGAAATGTATTTGCAAAATGGAAACAATAATTGAAATACAAAATTAATTGGATCAGCTTAACATCAGCTTGGAATTACAGGCTAAGGAGTCAATGAAGTTGAAAGTAGATCAACAGAAATTTTCCAATCTCAATATAAGACTGCTTTTTTTTTTTTTTTAAGATTTATTTATTTGAGAGAGAATGCACACATGTGCATGGCAGGGGGAGAGTGCAGAGGGAGAGGGAGAGAGAGTCCCAAGTAGACTCCACCCTGAATGTGGAGCCCGATGTGGGGCCTGATCCCAAGACCCTGAGATCATGACCTGAGCCAAAACCAAGAGTCGGGCACTTAACCAACTGTACCAACCAGGCACCCCCCCCCAAGATCAGATTGCTTTTAATAGCACTCTGACATAATAGGCACTTTGCCATTAAGTGGAAACTTTCCTCAAAAGACTACATAAGATTTAATTCCCATACCTCCTGCATTTAACTTAGGAAAGGTTTAGATCCTCACTATCATCTTGGTATTCACTAACATCCATAAATTTTTAAATAATCTAATTGTCCATCCTAGAAGAATAATCTTGAGATTCGAGAACCATAAAAATGTTCAAAAAGAAACAACTCTTTTTGTCACAGTCTAGAGTTACTGAAAAGACTTCTGTTTTTACTATTAGATGATTTTTTGGATAGACATTTTCTCTTTTGCTTCATGGACAACCATAGCATGCTACACTTCAACTATGAGAGAAATGCCGACACTTCACTGAAATTGCTTCTCGACTGCCTTCTTTTCCACCTGACTATTACTTAGTTTTTCAAGGGCAGGAATCACAGTCTGGTTCTTCACCTCAATGGCCCATATCCCCAGGAGCAGAACGGTGCCTGCAAATACTAGATTCTCAATAAAGATTTACTAAATGAATACATTTTTGGAAGAAAATCACATAGCCCATCAGATTTCCCACAGAAAATATACTTATAAACTACTCCCAATCCTAACATTCAAATATTCCACTTATGAATGCTTAGAAAATCTAATTTCCAGGGTGCCTGGGTGGCTCAGTCATTAAGCGTCTGCCTTCGGCTCAGGTCATGATCCCAGGGTCCTGGGATCGAGCCCCACATCGGGCTCCCTGCTCAGTGGGAAGCCTGCTTCTCCCTCTCCCACTCCCTCTGCTTGTGTTCCCTCTCTCGCTGTGTCTCTCTCTGTCAAATAAATAAATAAAATCTTTTTTAAAAAAAAAAGAAAATCTAATTTCCTAATGAATATCAAAATGGTTCTAGGGGTGCCTGGGTGGCTCAGTTGGTTAAGTGGCTGCCTTCGGCTCAGGTCATAATCCCAGGCTCCTGGGATCGAGTTCTGAAATTCCTTATTACATGTTATTTACATCTTCTATATGTTATTTGTCTCTCTATCACGAACTGAGAAACTGACTTCATGTCTCCTACCACTAGTTTTTCTGTTTATTTCCTCTTGTATCTCCTATTGGTTTTGTTTAATGAATATTAATTCAATGTCATTTTATTTGGTACATAGATTTGATAACTATTACATCCTCAGTGAATTGCACTCTTTGATACTATGAAGTATCCTTTGTCTCACTCAATAATTTCTTTTGCCTGAATTTCTCCTCATCTGATATTAAATCAGACACCCTTCTTTGTTCTTATTTGTATTTTCCTGGTATTGCATTAGCCATATTTTAATTTACAAACTTTCCAAATAAAAATTGTTTTGGCGGTGTCTCTTAATGTCAGCATAATTTATACTTCATGATCCAATACGAAATTATTTTAAATTGTGATTTTAGCCCATTTTTATGTGTTGATAAGGCAAATGCATTGGGTCTCCACTCTGTCACATTTTAGGTTTTCTGTTGTTACATTTATCTGTTTTCTAGTCTTTTGCTATGTGGCCTCCTGTCTCTGTTGACTGTGGGTTTCTGTGGCTGTGTGTGTCTACGATTCTTTTTGCCTTGTCCTCTTTCTACAGGACTGGATTATGGACGATGGCAATGGTAGTATTTTCCTCCTTTTTTCATCAAATCCCCTCTCTTCCACCACCTTATTTTAGTAAATTCCATTAAACTTTAGTGCTTGCCTTTTTACTGTTAAATATCTTATACTTCTATCACCTGACTTTTCAGTTTTAAAAAATGTTACTTGCCTTCTGTTTCATGGGAGGCAATTAGAGCACTTACTGCCCCTTTGACTTTTTCCCTCTTGCCTCCAATTTTTGCTAGATTTTGCACCTATAAATGCTATAGCTTGAAAAACTTTCCCATCATCTTTCATTGTGATATGCCTGTTCAGGTTCTTCTACTTCTCTGGGATTTTGTTTTGCTAAATTATATTTTGCTAGGATGCCATGCATTTCCTTTAGTTTTTCTAATTTTCTGCCTTAAAACTGTGTGTTGTTTTAATAGGTACCATCTTTTCTACTTAAAAAGGCCTTCTACCATCAGATAACTAATTCCTCTTTGCGGAGCTGAATTTTTTTCCCTTTTTGGACTGAGGTGTTATCAATGGATAAACTAGCAAACTCCCACCCTTCTGCTTAGTTAGGCTTGAGGAAGAAGCCCATCAACACTGAGCCCATTCACAGCAAGACCAACTGTGCTTTCCATCTACAGAGAGAAAGAGCAGCTGCCCACCAGAGGTCCATGAAATACAGCATTCAGAGCCATCTATGGGTCCACACAACAAATATACATATGTGAATCCTGTCTGAGACTGTACATTGGGGTTTACCAGCTTCACCTCTCTATTCTCACCATACAGAATAGGGATCTACACTGCTGTGTCTCCCGGAGATCTCTGGGCAACTCCAGAGTCTGGTGCATCTTCCACCGCTCTGTATACTGCAAAGCAGGAGAACTAACAGAACGGCACTAGGGATGTGTACTCAGGCTACTACTGTCTTCTCACATTTACTTCTGGACTCACCCAAACTTCCCTTTAGCTATAACAGGGACATTAGGTTTTCCATCTCTGCAACAAAAGCTAATCAGTAATCCAGCCTCATTCCTACCATTATGCTCAAATTTCACATTCCTCATTAGATTAAGGACACAAGTATATAATTACGATAAAAATGAATACAAGAGATGCTTGGCATTTGTCATCTCAACATGTGATTTTCAACTATTCCAGAGATACCTCACTGTTCAGGACATTTGTTATTTTGCTGAAGCCTGAGCGGGAATCCATTGCATTGTGCGGCTATTATGTTGGCAACCATGCATGAGGTACTGAGGGGACCAGCTGTGCTGCAGCCCCAGCATTCCAACTTGACTTTGATGCACATGTGTTTTTTCCTATTCTACTCATCATTTGGTTCAGCGGAATTTTTATCAGAGATCTAAAGAGTTTTCTTAGAGGATTTTTCCCCCTACAAATGATTCAAAAGACCTAAGAGAAAAGGTCTGCATGTAAGAGCAGATGTGTAAATGTGCCTTTGAGGTTCTGACATGCTTTACCAACATATTGTTACAGGACAACAGCATGAGGTTTGTGCTAAGTGCCCTTGTCAAAGCCTAAGTAAAACAGAAACAAGCTAGATGAATGCGTTATATGTAAACAACCAAAGAGCTATAAACCAGTTGAGACACCTGGGCAGGTTTTAGTGGTTTAGGAAATGAGTTTTACTAGAAAGGAATGGATGGAAGAGAAACTGGAAATTTAGAAATACATGTAAAAAAATGCAAAGAGAAATTATACTCACATCCTTTCTCTTTGCATTTCTAACATCAAAAGAAATGTGGTGGGGACATAATTACAGGTAATCCAAAATTACATTTTCTGTCTTACCTTGGAAGATCGGAAGGTAAATGCAGTTGATTTTACATCAGCTTTTTCTTTGTCCATGAGTAGAAGGCTTTTGTCTTCCATGAGACTCAAGTATTTTCCTGTTGTGACATGGCGGAGTCGGAAAGGTTGGCCCCATCTTATGTGGCTTCCACTCCACCTAACAAATACAGTTAAGACTTGATCCAATAGCATCCACAATCACAGGAGAAAAAGCAATTAAAATGTATGTGTTGGGACAATGAACTTTGCTTAGCATATATTGTCTTATTTAATGTTCTCAAAAACCTTGTAATGTTGGTGGTATGAATTTCACTCCACAAACAACAAAATGGTGATCCAGAATAAGATTAAGTAATAGTCAATGTTACACAGCTAATTAGTAAATAGAAGCAAAATTTAACTCAAAGACTTTGACTTTAAATATAATGCCATCCACACTATTTACTACCCCATGCAGAAATGACTAAGGACTGTGGTCCAAGTTAACATCTAATCACTAGTCACAGATATGGAAATTATAAGTTTAAAGAATACTTCAGAATTTACTAGTTAAAAACTTTTGTTGGATCTGCAAACTTGGAAAATAGTGGTAATTCGGTCAATGCCTAATTATGATTAACTGGAACTCATATATATAAATTAAAGTATATATTTACTTGAAACCTATTCCTATGCATTGAATTTTAATAATGTGGAACTATATCATTAAAAACTGATCAACAAATAAAACAAACCAAGAAAATGAGAATTCTAAAAAGGTCGAGAGGGGAAAAAAAAGGAAAAAAATAAAATGCAATAAACAACATACAAACTAAAGTTGCAGAAAAAAGATAAAAAGCAAAGTTATGATGATTAAAATCTGCTTTTTAAAATGACTTTCAGATAGGGTAGAGAAGAAAAATCAAGAGACAGACCATCCTTGTTTTGCGCAGTGCTGTGTTAACTGAAGGTCGCATGTATCTGAACCTTGTGCTCACTACAGTATGGAAGGAAAACAAGGAACTGATATGCACACCTTTAAAATGGTTATGTGCAAAACAAGGATGGCCTCTTATCACTGATATGAAATATGCTGAAAATCAAAAAACTTTTTCAAGAAATAAAAATAAATGAATGACAAAGATACACCATGCATATAAATTCTAAAGGAAATAGTGATGGTAAAGTTGATATTAAACAAGTTAGAATTTAAGGCAAAAAGCATAAAGGGGATATAGTCAGGTATTTTATAAAGAGAAAAAAACATACTCTAAAAAGAACATATGTCATGAAGCTTCACAGGGCAATGGAAAAGAGAAAATGAGACAAAAGAAAAAGATAATTACTTATAAAAACAATTACAGTGGAAGGTTTTATCACTAATGACTCAAACAGACAAAAAATGAAAATATGGAGAATTTTATCGTGATTTAATTAATAATCTTGTTTGTTTGTTTTTTAAGATTTTATTTATTTATTTGACAGAGAGAGACACAGCAAGAGAGGGAGCACAAGCAGGGGGAGTGGGAGAGGGAGAAGCAGGCTTCCCGCCGAGCAGGGAGCCCGATGCGGGGCTCGATCCCAGGACCCTGGGATCATGACCTGAGCCGAAGGCAGATGCTTAACAACTGAGCCACCCAGGCGCCCCTAATAAGCTTGTTTTAACATAAGGTGATCAAAAAGGTCATCAAAAAATATAGGGTCTTTTGTATTCTACAAATTGAGATTACTTTTTTCAAATTTACCAATCTTAGGTAATTGTAAGTCATTTTATGCTGATTTCCTAACTTGGATTTTTCACTTTGAATATTAGCAGGGAAAACTAACAGAATAATACTGTGATAAGATCATTATTACATGGATTTGTTTATAAAGGCAATTAATTTGGACAAGTCTCCCCAGTAAAGTAATAACCATGTACCAATAAACCCTACTAATAATACAGTATTGTTAAAAATGAAATTAAAGTTTGTTTACCAAGAAGATAATATTAAATCATTTCTAGTCTAGTAAATAAACAAGCTTTGTTTATTCCCCTTATTAATTGAGTGTGTTCTTTGCAGATGCTATGAGAAACACATATTCACTTTCATTATTTGAAGAACCATCTAAATGTTTTTTTCTAAGTAATGACTCATCCTAATCATCATAAAAACAACTTTGTTTTCAAAATAGTTCCAAATTTGGACCACGTGATACTTTGTACTAGATTTTCTAGAGGGTATTCTGGATACTGTGTCCAAATCTACTTAATAGGGCGCATATTTACAAGTACTCCTTTCAAGTCACCAGCAGGATTATGTTAGAAATGGAAATGAATTTGGCCAATTATCAGCAAAACACTGTAAGGTCTAAGCACATTTTCTTTAGCATACAGCCATTCAAATTAGCTGGCCTCTAATGCCCATGGCCCAGAAGAAAAGAGGACAAGCCCAGGAGAATCAGAGGGCAGCAAATATTTAGTAAAAACTGAAAACAGTAATAGTAACATAGTAATACAAAGCAATTTCCTATGGTGACATAGCAGAAAACTGTTCCCTATGTATTACCTATATTCACTTGAAATGACCTCAAAGGAACAGGAAGTATTTGGTCATTCTTCATGATACATCCACCTTTGATTTTGTGGGTTCTTTGTAACATATAACAAAGTGGAATCTGAAGTATACATAATGCATATTTTTAATTGCAATGAGCATTCCTACTACAGAAACTAACATATATTGTACTTAAAATGTTCTTACAGCTTTACAGTGGGGTATAATACAGGAATGTGTTTTCTATTATGTTTAACTCCCAAGGTTAAAACTTACCTTACTAAAATGTTCATGATACTGAAAAATTTTTGACAACATTAATTTTATTTGCAGGAGTATGCAATATAAAATATATAATTACTAGGCTGCATAAATTATATCAAATATATAGTTTGAGACCTTGTTGAAGGAAATAAAAAAGAATATCCCAAATATTATAGTATAAATATTGACCTCCGGGTATAAAATTCTGTTATAAACATAAGCAGAACCTTTGACTATCATTTTCTAAGTACAAAGAAAAAATGAGTATTTACATGACCAATGCATAAAAGAAGGCATATAAACTCAATGCAATCTAATGTGTACATTTACAATGAAATCAAAGTAGTTCAAAAATTCAATAGAACTTGAACCTGAGAAAACACTTAACATAATTACATTCATTACAAGTGAACCTCCTGCTTTTCTGCCATAGACAGGAAGACGAAATGGTGTAAATCAAGGTCACAGAGCCCAACAGAAACATCTCTCTTTCATTTTTTAAATGGTTGAAAAACTACCTGCTCTGCTGTTGTTGTCAGTTCCTTTTTTCTTGTTGTCATTTGGATTCTGAGGCAATCAGCAGACATGCCCACTTTCACCTCTGGCTGACCTGGAGATCAGGCTCTTTCTATATTCTCTGTCACCCCCATTCAAGTTAAAACAGACCCCACACTTCCCATGTCAAACTTCAAACATTAGGCAACAGTAGAGAAGAAGAATCAAGACCACATAATGGAAGGATGCGCAGGACAATCTGGATTTATGTTATTACAGTTCATCAAAAACAACGTTGACAATAAAAAGGAAGCCCTGCCTGGTTTTCAGGAGTTTGCATCCTTCCGGTTTTTTAATCTACAAAATGAGACAGATTTAGGCCCTCCTTTGCTCAAAACAAACAAACAAACAAACAAACAAACCCATTTCTCTAAGACACAATCATGAAGGGGAGGGAGATCTATAAATTTGAAAACACATCTGGAGTCTGTTTTCTAATGGCAGCAACAGCTGTCTGAAGTTCACTTTTATTGACTATTTCACTTCTCTAATTAAGCTGTCATTTTTATAAAACACAAGGTAAAGGAAATACATGTAGGTCTTTAAAACCCCTTTCTTTCCCTCAATTCTCTGAATCATTTATGAAGCACATGAAAGCTTTGAGATCTCCTTCCTTTGCTTTATGAGGCCGCCACTTCTTTTTCCAACTTCAATGATGCATTTCTAGTAAAATTTTACTTTTAAATTTCAATGTTTACCAAAAGTTTTAATATTTAGGTGATTTCATCAACTATGTATTTATATGGAAGAATTTATTATCAGCTAATTAATAATTAATGGGCTTAATATAGAAGAACTTTTTAAAGTTACAGACTTACTATCACTAGAAATATAAAAATATTTTACATACATATTTTTGTTGCATAGGTATATGCTAGAGTGAGCAAAAAAAGTCTTTCAATCATAAAAAAAAAAATCATTTGGGATAAAGAACTCTGTCATGGCAGAGTAACAAATATCATGACAATGAGAAAGAGAGTATATAAACTAACATAATAAAATAAAATTAAAAAATAATTTCTACTGTTAAGGAAGACTATGTTCAAGTATTTTTAAATAAACAAAGATGGGTATTAAATCATAGCAGTATTTAGAGTCAATGAGATACTTTTAAAAGAGTGGTATGCTCATTTCATTTTAAAATATCACTACCTCTAATACACCATAAGTTATATTCTATGCATCTATTTAAACTGATAATGAAAAAAAAAACTATAATGAAAAATGTATATCTCAAACCTTACAATGTTCAAGGATGCACCTTTCAAATTTTTTCAAAACTAATGTATGGTATACCTAAGCCAAAACAACTGAAGACCCCTAAACTATTTTAATCATCCTTAGATAAGCATTAATCTCAAAAGAGTAGGCCTTACAAAGCTAGCTATTCTATACAAGATAGTTCCCTACAGCCATTCATGGAAACTATAAACTTAAATCAATAATTTCCTAAAAGTGTAATGTAATTGGGAACAAATACACTCAAAACTTATTGCTTTGTAGGCAAAGGAACGAGCCTTCCAACCAACAAAAAAAAATCTAATATTTTAATTCTACTTAAAATAACTCAAAAGGACAACTTTATCATCACTGCATTATCTATAGGAACTAAAAGTCAACCTCTGAACAACTTTTTGAAGCCACCAAAAAGGAAAAAAAAAAAGAATATGAAATATATATATTTGTTTGTATATACACAGTGACTTTGTATTGCAATCCAGATTTCTTACTCAGCTATCAACAAGGTGTTTGTAAATAAGGATAATGGCTGTCAGTAACGACCCTTGCACTCTCGTTCATGTTCAAGTTTCCTGTTTTACATGGGCCTTTAGACTGTTAAACCCAGACAATGTCAGGCCTGAAATGTGTAACAGGCTTGCAAACCATTTGTCCTCTTTCCAAACCTTCCGTCACTCTGTCCTAGGAGCACCTTCTGATAGGAGATGCACAGACGGGGATGAGAGGATGTTACCAAAACAAATCAGGCTAAAGACAGGAGCAGATCATACAGAATTACTGGATACCGCACAGTGAATTTAGGCTAAAGAAAGCGAAATAAAGGTAGGCAGAAGGGCAAGAAGAAACACTCCACCGCTTTCTCAGTGTTTCATTTGCTTGTTTGCTGTAGTTCTTAGTGTGAGCTTTCACATAAAAGCTCAAGTCCACAGCACTGGAAGTATTTACTACACGTGAAGCACTCAGCTGTATTTACAAATTCTACTTACGCAACTCTTAGTGTCTCTAGTCTCCATAGGGAACGTGCATGAACAGATACAGCGCCACCTTCATAGTGAACAGTTCTGGTTAAAAAAAGAAAAAAAAAAAGGCCCAATTTTAACATGTGTCATTCTTGGACTCTGTTTTCTCAAGTCAATTACAAGAGAAAAGCAAATGGAAAGGCTTTCAAGTTATACTTTTTGGCATGAGATAGTATAGCTGGAAATAAAAATAACAGAAATAACAGCAACAGTGATCAATGTAAATTTGCCCTGAATAAACAATCATATTCTCTCATCATTTTCTCCCTCCACTCCCATTCATTTCCTTTGCCTCTCCCCTGTCCGACTCTCCCTCCCTCCGTCTCTCCCAGTAAATTAGTTCACTTTACTTATTTAACTTATGTCCATAAAAGTACTCAGCTATGAGTTTACATATAGTTTAATATCTTATTATTTCAATACACACATATAATTATTTGTGGTTCTAAATTCTGTGCTAGATATATAACACATTGTAAAGAAACACAAGAACATAACTAAGTTTAGTGCTTTATTATAACAATCTGCAAAAGGATAAAAGAAAAGTATAAGGATCACCAAAAATATAAACATCAACAAAAAAGTCACACACACAAGAAGAGAAGTAACTTAGAATGAGCATCACACATACGCAAATTCCAAAGCTCTCATTACGATAATTTAATACGGTAGAAGTAACGCTAAGTAATTTATATACATTACCCAAATTAAGCTCTGTGTCAACCCGTTGAGATGGTTTTAAGGAAACCAATGCTTACACATACTACCTGTTTCCTCCCTGAGACTCATGGTCTCTGTCTCTACTGGATCTCTTTCATCATTCAAACACACATAACCCTATTCTATCTCAAACATAACACACTTGACCATATTCTCCTCTCCTGCTCATCCCCTTAATCTGCCTCATGATCACCCTCTCACTTCTCTGTGCATTCCAATCTTGCTTTCAGACCCACTTCTCCAATGAAACAGATTTGCTAAGGCCATCAAATGACATTCATGTCCCAAATCCAATGGACTGTTGTTGGTTTTGTTTTTATTTTTTACACTGTGTAAACACCTACTGTCTTGACAGTTTTTCTAACACCACTCTCTCTCACCTGCTTTTCCTCGCATATACTTAGATATTCCTTCTCATTGTTCTTATTATGGAATTTTTCAAATACACAAAAGTATAGAGATTATTATAATAAATCTCCATATACCCAGCACACAGTGTCAACAACGATCAATACAGGGCCAATCTTGTTTTACCTATAACCTCTAGTTACCCCTCCACATCAACTCCAAAAAAAAAAAAAATACACATGCATAAAATTCACTTTTATGAAATATCATATTTTATGTTCAAAGTTTCCATCTTCTCAGAAATGTTTTGTTTTTCTGTTGCTCTTTCAAACCAAGATCCAAACAAGATGCACAAATTGGCTAAGTATCTTAAATTTCTTTTAAGAACAGTTCTCCCTTCTTTTTTCCTTGTTGGCATTATTTCTTGATAAAAATCTCTATCATTTGTCTTAGAGTTTCTACATTCTGGATTTTACCAATGACATCCTCACGGTGGTTTTTAACATGTACCTCTAACATGGTAGTTAGATTTCTAGATCTAGTGTTTTATACTCCCTGCTACAACACATCTGAAGGTAATAATGACTACTTCTCTCTTTTTGTATTAAAACTGAATGGCAGTTTCAGAATCACTTTGATCCATCCATTATAAGAGTTTTACATGTACTGATGAGCAACACCATAGTGGTGGTTTTCAATCATGCTGCAGATGTAATTACGTGGATAGCTTTTTAAAACGTGATGACATGCCCTAACCAATGACCAATTAAACTGCATCTGGAGTCAGGATTTTTAAAAGCTCTCCAACTGATGGTCATGAGAAAGTCATGTTTGGAAATCATGGTTCAGATCAATTTCTATACAGCAGCACTACTGATATTTGGGGGGGCAGATAATTCTTCTGTGGGTGACTGCCCAGTGCCCCAATCCCTGGCCCCGACCAACCAAATGTCAGCAGTAGCTGTCTCCTCCACCACCACCACCACCCCCAGTTCTGATAACCAAAACTGTTCCCAGATGTTACCAAATGTCTTCTTGGGGACAAAACCAACCCCACTGGTATAGATCAGTGGCTCTCAATCTTTAGTGAGCATGAGAATTATCTTGCAGGCTTTTTAAAATACATATTGCTGGGTCACCAAGTTCCCAATTCAGTAGATCTAGAGTAAGGCACAAAAATTTGTATTTCTAAGAAGTTCCCAGGTGACCTTGGTGCAACTGGTCCATATTCTGAGAACCACTGGGCTAGAATCGTTATTTTATTAGGGCAGTGATTCTTAGCCTTGGTTGTATATTAGAATCACCTGGAAAGCTTTAAAAACTCCAATGCACAGACAATTCTCAGACATATTAAATTAGAATCTCTGGGTATATACTTAAAAATAAATGACAAAATATAGAGGTATATGTGTGTGTGTATACATATATAGATAGATACATAGAGAGATTTTTAAATCAATCAGACCTCTCATAAACATCTTGTATGTGGCCATAAAGAAAATTTTATCAGATTTTTTGAAACTAAAGCTATTTTTACTCATCATATTTTCTAATTATAACCAATAGCACTTGCAAATAAATACTAAAAAGATTTTTATAACTTAACAACTTGGAAAACACAGAAACTCTTGTAAATAATTCATGGGTCAAAGACGAAATAGAAATCACACCCTATCTAGAATGTAATGAGGACAAGAACACTTCATAACAAATCCAGGATTCACAGGTAAACTTTGAAAAATTTAGGCCAGAAATCCCTTAATTATTAAAGAAGTAATGAAAACAAAACTCAAGAGTTGTCTGAAGAGATTAAACAGAGAACAAAATAAACCAACAGAAAATAAAGAGAAGGGATTCTATGACGTATTATTAAGGTAAGTAAAGTGCAAGACTGTAAATGATACACATTTTGTGTACAATATAAATACATCTACAGCATATATGTGTGTATACATGCAGAAATATTCTCTGTATGAACATGGAGAAAGCTGCTGAATAATGAACACCATGCTAGTAATACTAATTACATAATAAAAGTTATGTAGGAGCTAAGCTTGAGAATTAAATGGACTCTAAGATACAAATAGCATGAATAATGTTTATGTAATATTCATATACCTTATGTATATATTATATACATACTTTTTATTACTTTTTCTTTATTAGTTGAATTTAACAATGACCTTTCATTTTTTATATACATAGAAATCTAATGATATTTTAACTCAGGGGGAAACTAATATTTAAAACACCAATATAATGTCAAAAAGAAAGCTGGATCCTCCTTCCTACCTGAAATATTTTTAGCTTTATCTGGTTGGCTTCCCGAATATTTGCCTCCTGAAGGGACTTCCTGCCTTTAATTATTTCTTTGTATTTTCTTAAGTGTTTCACTGGCAGTGCAGAAAATCTGATGACTTAACAATTCTTCGTTGCCAACTGGGGAAATCTTTTCTATTATACAGAGTCTCCCCCTATAAATACATGGCATGTTATTGGTTGTCTAATCAAGTATTCATAGGCGATTTCTGACTGAAAATTGGCCTCCCAATATCAAGATCCTAAATACAGTAAGCATCAGTCCATCATAAATGACACTAAGGACATTTAAACTTATTTAGAAATCGGCCCACCTGGACAGATACACCTGTTCTCTGAAGGGATCATCCCTTTTCCTTGCAAGGTGTCTCAAGTATCCAATCAAAATCCAGGAAAACATTTTAAAGACCCACAAATTTACCAAATGGTATTAGAGACCCTATTTAAACCCATACAACTAAATGATCATCATTAGCAAGTGCTCGTGTCAACAGGAAGACTAAGAGAGAAAGATTCTCTAACAAATTGAGCAGACCCAGAGCAATAGCACCTTTGGAGGTCAGCATCCCAGGAGATTTCAGTGCAAACAGTGGCAATGACGTCAAAATTTAAGGGAAGGTCAACTGGGTATGAAACACAAGGTACTATGCAGCTCTCTGTTCACTCAAAGACTGTTTTCGCAATGAACCACAACAATGTTACCGCTAATAAGAAAAAGCTGTGTTAACTGGCCATTGATATCATTTGTAGCAGAATTTTTTTTTTCTAAAGAATCTTCCACCTCATAAATCAGAAAAACTCAAAGTCACTGTAATTTCACTGACTACATTTTTTTTTTAAAGATTTTATTTATTTATTTTTTAGAGAGCGAGCGAGAGAGAAACAGCATGAGAGGGGAGAGGGTCAGAGGGAGAAGCAGGCTCCCCGCTGAGCCGGGAGCCCGATGTGGGACTCGATCCCAGGACCCTGGGATCATGACCTGAGCCGAAGGCAGATGCTTAACCATCTGAGCCACCCAGGCGCCCTACATTTTTTTTTTTTAAACACACGCACCTAATAACCATCACTGTGTGCCTTATTCAACAATACTTTGGAAACTTCCAGGCTTCGGGCTGTAAGTTATGCCTACATAACACATTATCTCCCCATATAATATGCTTCATTAAGGAGCTCCTATTTCAGGCTGATCACATTAAATGGCCTGAAGAGGCCCTTCCAGGTTATTCTTTTAATAAATACAAATTCTTCCTATTATGTCATCAACTCCACTTCTCATAAGTATTATAATGTTGTCCGCTGAAATAAAAGTAGTGAGCTACTTTTGCATTTTCGGTTTATAAAATACAATTTAAGTCTAATCTCAATTGTCGAACCACTTATTTTTCAATAAAAAGCAGGTATTTTGACAGCCGGGATAGATCATCTTCAGAATCTGAGGCCCAGAAAAAACGAGCATTAGCATAACAATAAGAGCACCGTCCTTAGGAGCTTTTCAGAGACAGTCTGGCATCTATTGGTATATATTTATAAGAATTTTATAAGACACACAATTCCAATTAGTGGACTTTCACACAGAACCATAAAACATGATTAATAAAAGATTCAATACAGTCAAGAGAACCCTTCACCCTGGAGGAAGCTACTTTTTTTCACTTTGTGAGTGCTGCCACAGAGGACTTTCATTAGACAGCATCACAATTCTTAGCTCACATCTATGACAAGGCACCGAGAAGGGGACAAATCCCTCTCATACTTGATTGGGACTAGCTTTCTGAACATGTCACTTCTTTATATGAACTTACGCAAAGTCACTGAATTTCTCCATGCCTCATCGTTTTCACACACAAAACGAAGCTAATGGTCACTGGGTTACCGTGAGGAAGAAATGGAAGATATAACCCATGGAGACCTCTTGGAAGAGTTCTTACACAGCAAATGGGCTCTGAGGGTGTGGAGGAAGAGGACGAGGAGGAGGATGGTGCCACGTTCAATCTTTCCAAATACAGGGTTAAAGACTCAATACTGTTTGTTGAATTGAACTGACCATAGTATCATATACTTGTTTATACACAAAGGTATAGTAAGTCCTAAATTCTAAAATCGCTCAGTACACAAGAAAGAAATAAGGCCATAATTCAGATGAACTCCTTGCTAGATTCTTCTATCGTACAATCATGTGGTTCTAGCATTCCTTTTCAGCCATGATCTACATACTCCTTTTGCTTCCAGTAGTTCTATGTATCAAATAAAGTGATTCTTCATTTTGTATCTTTGGGGTCTCGAAATTCACATTCAAATCAATATGACTTTTTTTGGCATCTATTGCAGGACACTAGAGAAAACTCAAGTTCTGAAAAGAATATACACATTACATAGGTTAAAAGGATACTTTTTTTTTTCCTAGCCACCTTCTCCCTCTTGCAAAGATCTACTTCTGAAGGCACCCTAACTTTGGCTCTCAGCACAGGACTGCCCCATGTCTCCAGGACTGTTGGGGCTGACAGCCCAGCCAGGACTTTCACTGCCACTATGAAAAGGAGTTGACCTGGCAAACTCTTCTGTAAATACTTTAGGTTGAATGGGCCGTGTTTTTTTTAATACTACTTAACTCTGAAAGCATATTAATGGACAATATGTAAGGAAATGTTCATGCCTATGTTCCAATAAAACTTTATTTAGAAAAACAGGCAGTGGGCTGGATTTAACCCACACACCACAGTTTGCAAACCCTGGTCTAAAAGATCCTGCCCACATTACTGGTAATTTTAATCTCAGAACCAGCTAGATGAAAGCGGAGGTCTGGAGTTTTTCATAACTGTATTAGTCAGGGTTCTTCAGAGAAAAAGAACCAATAGGATATAGACAACTCTTTTTTTAAAAAGAGATTTTTTTCTGGGCGCCTGGGTGGCTCAGTTGGTTAAGCAACTGCCTTCGGCTCAGGTCACGATCCTGGAGTCCCTGGATCGAGTCCCGCATCGGGCTCCCTGCTCGGCAGGGAGTCTGCTTCTCCCTCTGACCCTCCCCCCTCTCATGTGCTCTCTCTCTCATTCTCTCTCCCAAATAAATAAATAAAATCTTAAATAAATAAATAAATAAATAAAAAGAGATTTTTTTTTATTATTATTTGAAAGAGAGAGAGAGAGCAACACAAGTGTGGGGGGGTGGGCAGAGGGAAAGGGAGAAGCAGACTCCCTGCTGTGCAGGGAGCCCAACATGGGGCTCAATCCCAGGACCCTGGGATCATGACGTGAGCCGAAGGCAGACACCTAACTGACTGAGCCACCTAGGCACCCCGAGCATTTTCTATATCTACTTGTTTCTTTGCTTTTGTTATCCTCACTCCTAAAGTGGTATCACTCAGGAATTGTTAGTTTTCTATTACTGTGTAACAACTTACCACTGACTTACCAGTTGCAAACAATACCCATTTATCATCCTGTAGCCTGTATGTTAGAAGTCTGGATGTGGCAGACCTGGGTTTCCCGCTCAGGGTCTCACAGGCTGAAATCAAAATGTTGGTTGGGGCTGCGTTCTTGCCTGGAGCTCAGGGTATTCTCTTAAGCTCACTGGTGGTTGGTAGAAGTCATTTGCTTGCAGCCGTATGGGCCCTGTTTTCTTGCCAGCTACCAGGTGGGGACCTCTTTCAACAACTAAAGGTTGCCCTCAGATCCTGGACCCATGGACCCCTCCATAGACCCTCTCACAACATGGCAACTTACTTCTTCAAGGCTGGCAGAAGAATCTTTTTCACACTTTGAATCTCTGACTTCAGCAGGCTCAGTCCCTTCCATTAACGGCTCACCTGGTTAGGTCAGGCCCACCGAGGAAAATCTCCCCTTTAACTCAAGGTCAGCAGACTGGGAAACTTAATTACATTCGCAACATCTGTCCAGCTTTGTTATATAATGTTACCTAATCGTGGGAGTAAAATCCACCATACTCATAGTTCCATCACACAAAAAGAGAAGGGAATTATACAGAGCTTATAGAGTAGGGGGCAGGAATCTTGGGGGCCACCTCAATTCAATCTTCTACTCTCTATTTGTCCTACTCCATCTAAACTTTCTTCCTTTTTTTTGAATTGAGTATTTTTTCATTATATTTCTGTTTCCCTCTTAATATTTTACATCCTTTTACTGTATTTTCCCTCATTACTATAAAGAATACAATATGTGCGCTTGGTTATTAAAATATGACTTAATTACTAATTTTACCACTTCTCAGACAACACAAGAACTGTCATTTAGTTCAACTTATTCTCCTCCTGACTCGTGTGCTATTATAATAAATTTTGTTCTCTATAGTTTTCTATAGTTTTTAAAACAAAGCTTTACAACTGCCATCATCATCATCATTTTACTTAACAGTCTTTACAAGTTTTCCTCATATTTGCCTTCCTTCTGCTCTTTTCTCCCCTTTCTGTATCTCCAAAATTATATCTGAGATAATTTTCTTCTACTTGAAGAACACCCTTTAATATTTCCTTTGCTGTAGGTCTGCTGGTAATAAACTCCCTTAGCTTTGCTTTAAAAAATTGTCATTTTAGGGGGCACCTGCGTGGCTCAGTCAGTTAAACATCTGCCTTTGGCTCAGGTCATGATCCCAAGGTCCTGGGATTGAGCCCCACGCTGGGCTCCCTACTCAACAAAGAGTCTGCTTCTCCCTCTACCCCTCCCGTCCCTGCTCATAATCTCTCTCAAATAAATAAAATCTTTAAAAAATTGTCATTTCAGTAGATAAAATGGTCGTCAGGTTGGCAGTTATTTTCTTTAAGCACTTTGAAGATTATATCTCATGTCTCTGATTGTTTCTTAGACAAAGGGAGATGTAAATCTTACTGTTGTCACTTTTAAGGTACTATACCTTCTTTGCTATGTTTTTAAGTGTTTCATTTTGTGTTTACTTTTCAGTAGTTTTACTCTCATGATCTTAAGTATTCTTTCTATCCATCTTACTTAGGATTCAGTCCTTCTTAACTCTGTGACTTAATATATCTAGTCAGTTGTGCAGAATCCTTAAGCAGTTGTATTAAATATTGCCTGTGTCCTAGTGTATTTGCAAGCTTTCTTGTTGTTGCTCTCTCTCCTTCTCTCCTTCCCCTGCTGCTCACCTCCCTTCTTCACCTTTTTATTTGGGGACTCTAATTACATATATAATAGAACATTCATCATTCCGCACATATTTTCTTACTTTCTCTTCTATATTTCCCAATCTCTCTTTTTAAAAAAAATTTTATTTATTTGAAAGAGAGAGAATGAGAGAGAAAGAGCATGAGAGGGGAGAGGGTCAGAGGGAGAAGCGGACTCCCTGTTGAGCAGGAAGCCCGATGTGGGACTCGATCCTGGGACTCCAGGATCATGACCTGAGCCGAAGGCAGTCACCCAACCAACTGAGCCGCCCAGGCACCCCTATATTTCCCACCCAATCTCTTAACCATCAGTCTTTCAGTCTGAATTCTTCTGACCTAATCTCCAGTTCACTAATTCTCTTTTCAGCTACTTCTAAGCTGATGCTAAATTTACTGAGTTTCTAATATCAGTTATTTTAATCTTCAGTTTCAGTTTAGGAATGCCTACATGATCCCTTTTTATAGCTTTCAATTCTCTACCAAGTTTCATCTTCTAACTCTTAGGTCATAATAATCATAAGTATTTTAAATTCTATTTGTGATAATTCTATTATCTGTGAATCCATGACCCAGGTGCCTTCTTCTATCTCCTTGGTCAACTCCTATCTTATATGCCTGTGTTGTATGACAAACAAATTGGCTGACCTATGTCCCTGGTTCCTGGGATGGAGACTCTAAACCCTTGCAAGTTCCCACGTGAAAGAAGTGGCTTTGTTATTCAGGAGCGCCCTGGATCACAACTCAATTTAGGCTAATGAGTTCATTCACGGCAGCCCTAGATAGTTTCAAGATGGGGGTCTGCCATGCTGGAAAGACCAATGATGACTAGAAGGTTGGAAGTTTGATCCAGCCTGACCTCTGGGGAGTGAAAGGTGCTGGAGACTGAATTCAGCCATGCAGTTAAATATTTAATCAATCATTCCTACATAATAAAACTGCAATAAAAACTCTGTGGAACCAAAGCCCAACTGAGTTCCCTGAATGGTGGACACAGCGATTTAAGATATCCTGGTCCACAGGGAGAGGGCAGAGAAGCTCTGCATTCAGGCCCTCCCAGAACTCACCTATATATCTCTTCATCTGGGTGGTCTCATTTGTATGCTTTATAATAAAACTGGAATCATAATTATAGCACTGTCCTGAGTTCCTGAATCTAAAGAGATTGGGAGCACCGCCAGATTTGTAGCCAGTTGGTCAGAAGCACAGATAGACTAAGGATCCCACCCCCAAATTGTATCTAGAGTCTGAGATAAGGGCAGTTTTGTAGAGAACTAAGCCCTTAACTTGTACAGTCTGGTAACTTTGGGTAGTTCATGTCAGAATTTCACTGTCATATACCAATTGGGGTTGAAACAGAAGAGTTCATTTAATTTTAATGATCAGACATTGTATATATAAAATTATAGAGATCATTTGAGTTCTAGGTCTTATTTTCTCCCAAAAGATACAATTTTTTGCTTCTCTCAGGTACAGTGGTCTAAGGTCACCAGCAATCTCACATCATCCTAATCTAAACAGCAACTAGTATTCTTTAAGGCCCAGTCTGAATACTTGTGAGGGCTGGTCTATTTCCAGTTCACCACTGCTTCAAGGGAATAGCTCTTGAAGTTATACCTATAGTTTGGAAAGTGCCTCTCCTCTGGGGGGTCCTGTATCAGCTTTGATCTGCTTCCACTCTGATTCTTCCAACAGCCCTGCTCCTCAGCCACTGCAACCCCCTAGAGAGAAAAGGCTGCTCCAAATGCTAAACTCAATTCTCTGGTCTCCTTGGATTTGGGGACATTGACCCCACACATTTTCACTGCTTTTTCTGCTCTCCATTATCTTCAAACAGATATTAGGGGGTGGTTTACCTTTTTTAGTTTTTCTCAGGGGGACACTGGTTTGAAATAACCTATCTACTATTATTACCAATATCACTTTTTAGAATTATCTTTAAGGGGTGCATGGGTGGCTCAGTTGGTTGGGCATCCGACTCTTGGTTCCAGCTCAGGTCATGAGCTCAGGGTCCTGAGATCATACCCCACTTTGGTCTCTGAGCCCAGCACAGAGTCTGCCTATTCCTCTCCCTCCCCCTCTGCTCCTCTCCTCATTCTCTCTCTAAAAATAAAGAAATAAAATCTTTAAAAATAAATAAATAAAATTATCTTTACAATATAATTATTTTCTACTTTGAGTCCACCAGGCTAGTGGGGAATTCAAGAACTAATTATTCTTGCTAGGGTACTGAAGTAACTTTAAACACTGGATAAGACCAGTTCGCTTGTTAGATCTCCTATGCACACGGTTTTCATCTATATGCTCCTTTCCTGGCTAAGGGCTGCTGCTTTCCATTCACTTGAGAGGCATAGGACATTCTGCTAAAGTAAAAAAACTTTACAGCCACTCGCCTCTGACTTTTTGCCATCTTCTAAGTTGAGATGAAATGGGGAGTAGAAAGCGATCAGGTACTAGACAGCTGGTCATCCTAAAAATGGAACCCAGAAAAATGCTCCCTCTCTGCAAATGTTTTAAAAGTTGTTTTAAACCAACACCACAGAAATACAAAAGATTATAAGACCATATGAAAAACTATATGACAACAAATTGGACAACCCAGAAGAAATGGATAAATTCCTAGAAACATACAACCCTCCAAAACTGAATAAGGAAGAAATAGAAAATTTGAACATACTGAATACCCATAACAAAACTGAATCAGTAATCAAAAAACTCTGGGGCGCCTGGGTGGCTCAGTTGGTTAAGCGACTGCCTTCGGCTCAGGTCATGATCCTGGAGTCCCAGGATCGAGTCCCGCATCGGGCTCCTTGCTCAGCAGGGAGTCTGCTTCTCCCTCTGACCCTCCCTACTCTCATGCTCTCTCTGTCTCATTCTCTCTCAAATAAATAAATAAAATCTTAAAAAAAAAAAAAACTCTGAACCAATGAAAGTCTAAGACGAGACTGGCTTCACAGGTAAATTCTACCGAACATTTAAAGGAGAGCTGATACCTATTCTTCTCAAACTATTCCAAAAAAGAGAAGAACAAGGAAAGCTTCCAAATTCATTCTATAAGGCCAGCATTACCCTCCTACCAAAACAAGACAAAGACAGTACAAAGAGAAAAAAAAAAAGAAAGAAAGAGAACTGCAGGCCAATATCCATGATGAACAGAGATGCAAAAATTCTCAACAGAATACTAGCAAATCACATCCAATAACATGTTAAAAAATTCATTCATCATGATCAGGTGGGATTTATTCCAGGGATGCAAGGGTGGTTCAATATTTATGAATCAATCAACATGATCCATCACATTAACAAGTGAAAGGGTAAAAACCATATGGTCACCTCAACTGATACAGAAAAAGCATGTGACAAAGTACAACATCCATTCATGATAAAAACTCTCAACAAGGTAGGTAGAGGGATCATGCCTCAACATAATAAAAACCATATGTAAAAAACCCACAGCTAACATCATCCTCAATGGTGAAAAACTAAGACCTTTTTCTCTAACATCAAGAACAAGGGGCGCCTGTGTGGCTCAGTCAGTTAAGCGGCTGCCATCAGCTCAGGTCATGATCCCAGGGTCCTGGGATCGAGCCCCACATCAGGCTCCTTGCTCAGCGGAGAGCCTGCTTCTCCCTCTCCCTCTGCCTATCGCTCCCCCTGCTTGTGCTCTGTATCTCTCTCTGTGTCAAATAAATAAATAAAATCTTAAAAAAAAAAAAAAGAACAAGACAAGGATGCTTACCACTTTAATTCAACATAATTCAACTGGAAGCCCTAGGTGCAGCAATCAGTCAAGAAAAAGAAATAAAAGGTATCCAAATTGGTAAGAAAGAAGTAAAAATTACAGTATTTGCAGATGACATAATACTATATATAGAAAGTTCTAAAGATTCCATCAAGAAAACTACTAGAACTGATCAATGAATCCAGTAAAGTCATCCAGACACAAAGTTAATATACAGAAATCTCTGGCATTTCTATACACTAATAATGAAGTAGCAGAATGGGAAATTAAGAAAATAATCCATTTATAATTATACCTGAAAGAATAAAATACCAAAGAGGTGAAAGATTTATATTCTGAAAACCATAAAACACTGATGAAAGAAAGTGAAGATAACATAAACAAATGGAAAGATATTCCATGCTCATGGACTGGGAGAACCAATATTGTTAAACTATCCATACTACTTAAAGCAATCTACAGATTCAACACAATCCCTATCAAAATACCAATAGCATTTTTCACAGAACTAGAACAAACAATCCCCAAATTTGTATGGAACCACAAAGACCCCACATAGCCAAAGCAATCTTGAAAAAAAATAATCTGGAGGTATCACAATCCCGGATTTCAAATTATATTACAAAGCTGTAGTATCAAAATAGTACTGGCACAAAAACAAACACATAGATCAATGAAACAGAACAGAAACCATAGAAATGAACCCACAATTATATGATCACTTAATATTTGACAAAGCAGGAAAGAATGCCTAATGGGAAAAAAGACAGTCTCTTCAACAAATGGTCTTAAGAAAACTGGACAACAACATGCAAAAGAATGGAACTGAACCACTTCCTTACACCATACACAAAAATAAACTCAAAATGGAGTAAAGACATAAAAGTAGAACTGAAACGATAAAAATCCTACAAGAAAACATAGGCAGCAATTTCTATGACACCAACCATAGAAACATTTTTTCTAGATAGGTCTCCTGAGGCAAGGGAAACCAAAGCAAAGTTAAACTATTTGGATTACATCAAAATTAAAACCGTTAGCATGGTGAAAGGAATCATCAACAAATGACAAGGCAGCCTTCTAAGTGGGAAAAGATATTTGCAAATGATATATCTGATGAGGGTTAATGTCTAAAATATATAAAGAACTTGTATAACTTAACACCAAAAAAACAATCTAATTAAAAAAAGAGGCAGAGGACCTGAATAGACATTTTTCCAAATATGACCTATGCATGGCCAACAGACACATAAAAAGAAGCTCAACATCACTAATCATCAGGGAAATGCAAATCAAATCCACAATAAGATATCACCTTACACCTGTCAGAACGGCTACAACCAAAAAAGGTTAAGAAATGACAAGTGTTGGCAAGGATTCAGAGAAAAAGTAACCCCCATGCACGGTTGGTGGGAATGCAAACTGGTGCAGCCACTGTGAAAAACAGTACGAAGGTTCCTCAAACAGTTAAAAATAAAATTATCATGTGATCCAGTAATTCCACTCCTGGGTATTTACCCAAAAAACTCCAAAATATAATTTGAAATTATATATGCACCCCTATGTTTATTGCAGAATTATTTATAATAACCAAGATATTGAAGCAGCCCAAGTGTCCATTGATACATGAATGGATAAAGAAGATGTGATATATAAACATATATATATATGTGTATATACATATATATATATATATATATATATATATATACACACAAAGGAATATTACTCAGCCATAAAAGAAGAATGAAATCTTGCCATATGCAACAAAATGGATGGACCTACAGGATATAAAGCTACGTGTATTAATTCAGAGAATGACAAATACCATATGATTTCACCCATGTGTAGACTTTAAGAAACAAATGAACAAAGGAAAAAGAGACAAATCAACAACAACAACAAAAACCAGACTTTTTTTTTTTAAAAGATTTTATTTATTTATCTGAGAGAGAGAATGGGAGACAGAGAGTATGAGAGGGGGAGGGTCAGAGGGAGAGGCAGACTCCCCGCTGAGCAGGGAGCCCAATGTGGGACTCGATCCCGGGACTCCAGAATCATGACCTGAGCCGAAGGCAGTTGCTTAACCAACTGAGCCACCCAGGCACCCCCAAAAACCAGACTCTTAAATCCAGAAAACAAATTGGTGGTTTCCAGAAGGGAGGTTGGTGAGGGGATGGGTGAAAAATAGTTTAAGATAACTATAGATTCACATGCAGTTGAAAGAAATAGTACAGAATGGTATTTTTGAACATTTTGTTCTTGAACCTTTGTTTAGTTTAACCTAATAATAATATTTGTAAAATATAGAATAGTCTTTCATCAAGGATATTGGCTTTGATACAATCCCCTGATCTTATTAGATATACCCAGTTTTGCTTGTATTTGTGTGTGTGTGTGTATGCATTAAATTCTACACCATTTTGTCAATTATGTTAGTTCCTGAATCCTCATGGTGGGAAGGTCCTATACCACAAGGATTCCTCATATGCCCTTTTATAGTTACACCCACTTCCCTCTGTCCCCTGCTCCTACTTCCCTAACTTTGGACAACCATCTCTTCCATTTCTAATATTTTACCATTTCAAAAACGTTATAGAAATGGAATCATATAGTATGTACGATTCTGGGAATGACGTTTTTCACTCAGCAAAATTGCGTAAAGATTCATCCAAGTTGCTGTATCAACAGGGCACTGCTTTTAGTTGCTGAGTAATATTCCATGCTACGGTGGTACCACGGATTGCTCAATCATCCACTAGTTGAAGGACAGCTGGGCTGATTCCAGTTTTTGGAGATTACAAAAAAGCTACTTTATGCTAAATATTTGTGTATAAGTGTTTGTGTTAACACAGTTTGCATTTTTGCCGGATAAACACCCAGGGATGCAATTGCTAGGTTATATGGTACTGTATGTTGAGTTTTTGAAGCAACTGCCAAAATGCTTTCCAGAGTAGCTGTACCACTTTTCAAGCAATTTATGAGTGATCCAGTTTCTCAGCATCCTCGCCAGCATTTGGCTATCAGTATTTTTGTGTGCCTTGGTCAATCTGTTTAGTGTGTATTGATCACTCCTTGCAGTCTTCCTTTACCACAATGACTAATGATGCTATGCATTTTCCCATGTGCTTAACTTGCACTCTTCATGTCCTCTCTGTTCATGTCTTTTGTCCCTTTTCTAATTAGGTTGCCTTTTTTTAATTGTTGAGCTTTGAGAGTTCTTTATATATTTTTAGGTGCTAGTCCTTTGTAGGACATATAACCTACAAATATGTTCTGCCACTCTAGAACTTGTCTTTTCATTCTCTTCTCGTGGACATTTACAGAAGTTTCTCATTTTAATGATGTCCAGTTGATCAATGTTTTCCTTTTATGAAGGTGTGCTTTTAATTTCAAGTTTTAAAACTCTATGATCTCAAAGACTTTTTTCCTATTTTTTTTCTGAAAGTTTTATAGTTTTATGTTTTACATTTCTGTCCATGATCCATGTGGAGTTAGTTTTTGTATAAAGTGTGAGGTTTGGGTCAAAGTTTTTTGGATTTTTTTGGTTTTGGTTTTGGGTTTTTTTTTGCCTATGGGCATCCATTTGTTCCACCTGAATGTCTTTTAAGTTGAAAAATCCCTTCTTCTTTTTCTATCAGAGACAATCTGTCTCTCTCCCTTCTAAGACACTAGAGAGAACAACTTCCTTGAATTTAGTCTTTAGGGAATAACAGTCAGGAAGGGAAGTATCTTGTACAAAACTTAAGCTTTCTGTGAAGTCACAAACTTTCCCTTTGGGGGGAAAAAAGCACACGTACCGCTAACTGCTTAAATGGGGGGGGAAATAACAGGGAAAATTCAGTGAGAAAACCTACATTAACATCACAGAAATCCCAAAGGCACAATCTTCCATGTTGGTTAAGTATGTGAATTTTCTAGGAATGTATAACATGCATCAGATTGTCAAAGATACCCACAACCACCCTGTTCTTTTTTTGAAAATCGCTGTTTTTCAAGGCTCAGCTTCCTGCTACAAGAATAGGGACTCTTCCCTGTCAAGTGATTTGAAGTCAAGGTGCTTCCAATACAGAAGGCTCTGAGCCAAGGATGTGGGACTCACAGGCTCCAAAGTAGTTTTCTATCACTCCGGTTGGTGTGCTGATTTAGTAAGATATATTTTCTTCCCCTCCTTGAAGTACAAGCAGATAACAATCTTTCGGGAGTCACCAAAATAATACAAGTGGGAGACCTCTGACCCTGCTGAGTGAGCCAGAGTGGTGGTCAATGCAGGCACCTCATTGCTCTCCTTCACCTACAGTAAAGTGCATGACATTTTTTTCTTCATTAATATCTTTTGCAAATACAAAAGAATAAGCATTTGTGTGTAGATTCCCATATCCATGTCACTGAATGATGCAATGAATAATGCAGTCCTGGCTGAAAAGTGAATAGATGATCAATAGAAGAGACTGATCACCAATAAAGATAATAAATGGTAGTTTGTGACAAGTGCCATTATTTGTATGGGGCAGTTAAAGATAGTCCTACCACCAACATGGCACCAACCAAATTAAGTTCAGCTGTGTTGATATATTACCAGACCCTAGATATTGAAGCTCCATCTACAAGTCCTCTGAAAAATAATTAGGGTCACAGGAAAATGACCCCCACACAATTTCTATTTACAGTTGATAGTGAATAGCAGATTCAAACCAATTAGTGGAAAGAAAAGCTTATATTATTAACTCGTATAGGCTAACAAACTTATTGCTTCAAAATCAAAGATCAACAAAGATTCCTACCTTGCTAATCTTCTTCAAAGGGTAGAATGGTAAGAGATGTTTTCTACGATTTAATTTGTAAAAAGATTGTGATTGGCCTCTCTCAGATAACATTTGCTTCTTCCTGGGGCACCTGAGTGGCTCAGTCGTTAAGTGTCTGCCTTCGGCTCAGGTCACGGTCCCAGGATCCTGGGATCGAGCCCCACATCGGGCTCTCCACTCAGCAGGAAGCCTGCTTCTCCTCTCCCACTCCCCCTGCTTGTGTTCCTGCTGTTGCTATCTCTCTCTGTCAAATAAATAAATAAAATCTTTAAAAAAAAAAAAATTTGCTTCTTCCTGAATGTTGCATGGAGATCTTACTAGATCGTGAGTTCCTTAAAGACAGGGGCTGGCTCTCATTCATTAAGCGCAGCACACATCAAAATGCCTACACCATACTAGTCCCTCAATAAGTATTAAAGGAAAGGAGTTGAAGTGACTGAAAAGTAGGTCCAGGATTCAAAGGTTATTTCAGAGTGGAATTATAAGTGTTTGCGTTTACACATTGGTCACAGTATAATTTGTGCTTCTGCAACACTCTTCTCTGTGCCTCTGAGGGTGTTTGGCTGAGCAGCTGAGCTATGGGCAGGTGCTAAAGCAAACTGTCAGGAGTGTCTTCACAGCAACAGCGAAATCAAGAAGTATATGCCTACCCAGCACTGAAAGAAGCATTACGTATTCACTCAGGGGCTGAGTCTGTGATATTTCTATTCGAATTGCTGTACAAGAGAAAACAGGTATGTTTTGAGATGACACATCTGAATAACTGTAATTGAATCATTGTGGATTAAAAACAGCATCCTTCGACTCCAAATCATTATCATAAAGAATCATGTAAATAGGACTAGAGCAGAAAAACAGCAAAACAGATGTTGCTTTTACTTTTCACTCCAACCAGAATATAACCACAAAGGCATCTGGAAATTAAAAAGGAGAGGAAGCTTTTCTTTCTTTCCTTTTTTTCCTAAAAGATATTGCTTATACATCCACTGAATAAACGAAACATGGATAAGTAAAAAATGGTCTTAAATTTCATTGAGACGGGCGCCTGGGTGGCTCAGTCGGTTAAGCTTCCGACTCTTGGTTTCGGCTCAGGTCATGATCTCAAGGTCTTGGGATTGAGCCCTGTGTTGTGCTCCATGCTCAGCGGGGAGTCTACTTGTCCCTTTCCTCTGCTCCTCCCCCTGCTCGCACTCTCTGTCTCTCAAATAAATAAATAAATCTTTAAAAAGCTTTTAAAAAAAATTTCATTGAGAAAATACCTGGAAGGTTTCTTTTTTTAATGTTGATGTTTTTATTCTATTGTTTCCTTTTCAATTCACTCAACTTAAAGAATATCCAACATTTCAATTGGTTGTTTTTTTTTTTTCATTTTTACTGAAATCCAATGGCTCCAATTCCCGTGGATATTTTTTAAGATTTTATTTATTTGAGACAGAGAGCACACAAGCAGGGGGTAGGGGCAAAGGGAGAAGCCGGCTCCCCGCTGAGCAGGGAGCCCGATGTGGGGCTTGATCCCAGGACCCTGGGATCCTGACCTGAGCTGAAGACAGATGCTTAACCAACTGAGCCACCCAGAGCCACCCACCCACCCAGCCACCCAGACGCCTCCCACCCAGTGAATATTTTTAATCTTTGGCCTTCTAGGCCTATGTTTTTTTAAAACAGTGCATTCCAGCCCAGTCCTTCCTTGAGAGAGTGGCTGCAGACCAAGTCAGGCTGCTTAATGAGGGCAGGCTGAAATAAAGTGCTGTGCTCTCTGCAATCAGCAGGGAGTTTAAGTTTGGGGAAAAGAGTGAACCTTTCTCAAGGAGAAGAGGCACAGAATAGAAAATAGCTCTTGAAATGTACTTACTCTTCCATCAAAACTGCTGAGCAAAGCCATGCTGCTCCCAGACCCAGGCTGAACCTTACACACAGGCCATGAAAGGCAAGGGGGTGGAAGAGAAGCCCTCCTATGATAACTTTATCTCCTTGATCATTCAGCAGCACAGAAGGCAGTTTTATAAGCTTCCTCCTAGGTGGTGATTGAGGGCATACAAATCCTGCAAGGATATTAGTCATCCAATTGTGTACACAGACATAAACCATGCATCTCTTTCTAAGCCAGACTGAGAGACATTTAATTCGTGGAATCAAACCCATATCACGCCTTATCAATTATTTACAACTAAAGCTCATTAAATCATCATAATATCATACAAGGGGCAAGGAGGCAAAAAATACTGTCATGCATACATATGGTACAGCTTCTGCCTGCTGAGTCACATTCTGGAAAGCAAATGTAGCATTTATTTCCAGATATTGTCAGAAACAATAATTTAATTGTCCTGCATTTGAAAGTAGCAAGACAGAGCAAGTATACGCCAATAGTAATGCCTGATAAGACAGAAACACAACAACCTCTCTCTGCTGATCACTCCTCTTCCCTCTGCCCTCTCTCCCTCCCTCAAACACACACACAAACATGGACCTTTTCCATTCCTTTGTCTCCTTTATTTTTTTCCAAAGTGCTCATCATCACCTTGTAGATTACCTGCGGGCGCACATGTATGTGTGTGCATTTATAAATAAGAGCATTTATGTTTTTGTTTTCCCATATCCCCACTAGAATGCAAACTCCTTGAGAAAGGAAACATTGTATCTTTTTATACCCTACTATAACCCCAGCACCCAGAACATGATGGCCATCCCACAAATTGTTACTGAATGAATAAAACTACCCATGAACTATGTAGCATAATCTGTTTTAACATACAAATGATGCTTTTTGGGGGGGTGCATGGGTGGCTCAGTCAGTTAAGCATTCAACTTGATTTTGGCTCAGGTCATGATCTCAGAGTCATGAGATCAAGACTGGCGCTGGGCTCCATGCTCAGCAGGGAGTCTGCTTGAAATTCTCTCCGCCCCTCCCCCAGCTCGCTCGCTCTCTTTCTAAAATAAATAAAATCTTAAAAAAAACATACAAATGATGCTTTTCAAAAAATATTCCCCTAATACTGGTGTCCAAGACAGAGACCAAATAGTAATTCCCAGTAATATTCCCCTAATTTATCCATTTTAAAATTCACTAACTTAAATTACTAGAACTCATACAGCAATTCAGTAATGTGGCAGGATACAAAATCAATGCACAGAAAATCAGTTGCTTTCCTATACACTAACAATGTGACTGTAGAAAGAGAAATTAGGGAATTGATTCCATTTACAATAGCACCAAAAACCATAAGATACCTTGGAATAAACCTAACAAAAGAGGTAAAGGATCTACGCTGTAGAAACTACAGAACACATATGAAAGAAACTGAAGAAGACACAAAAAGATGGAAAAACATTCCATGCTCATGGAGCAGAAGAATAAACATTGTTAAAATGTCTATGCTGTAATCTATACTTTCAACACCATCCTGATCAAAATACCAATGGAATTTTTCAAAGTGCTGGAACAAACAATCCTAAAATTTGTATGGAATCAGAAAAGACCCCGAATCGCCAAGGGAATGTTGGAGAAAAAAAAAAAAAAACAAAGCTGGGCGCATCACATTGCCTGACTTCATGCTATATTACAAAGCTGTGATCACCAAGACAGCATGGTACTGGCACAGAAACAGACACACAGACCAATGGAACAGAATAGAGTCTCCAGAAATGGACCCTCAACTCTTTGGTCAACTAATCTTCGACAAATCAGGAAAAAATAGCCAATGGAAAAAAGACAGTCTCTTCAATAAGTGGTTCTGGGAACACTGGACAGCTACATGCAGAAGAATGAAACTGGACCCTTTTCTTATACCATATACAAAGATAAGCTCTAAATGGATGAAAGACCTCAATGTGAGACAGGAATCCATCAAAATCCTAGAGGAGAACAGAGGCAGTAACCTTTTCGATATCGGCCACAGCAACTTCTTTCAAAACACGTCTCCAAAGGCAAGGGAAACAAAAGCGAAAATGAACTTTTGGGACTTCATCAAGATAAAAAGCTTCTGCCAGCAAAGGAAACAGTCAACAAAACAGAGGCACCCACAGAATGGGAGAAGATATTTGCAAATGACACTACAGATAAAGGGCTGGTATCCACGATCTATAAAGAACTTCTCAAACTCAACAACCAAAAAACAAATAATCCAGTCAAAAAATGGGCAGAAGACATGAACAGACACTTCTCCAAAGAAGACATACAAATGGCCAACAGACACATGAAAAAATGTTCATCATCATTAGCCACCAGGGAAATTCAAATCAAAACCACACTGAGATACCACCTTACACCAGTCAGAATGGCCAAAATGGACAGGGAAAGAAACAACAAATGTTGGAGAGGTTGTGGAGAAAGGGGAACCCTCTTACACTGTTGATGGGAATGCAAGCTGGTGCAGCCACTCTGGAAAACAGTATGGAGGTTCCTCAAAAAGTTGAAAATAGAGCTACCCTATGATCCAGCAATTGCACTACTGGGTATTTACCCCAAAGATAACAGATGTAGTGAAAAGAAGGGCCACATGCATACCAATGTTCATAGCAGCAATGTCCACAATAGCCAAACTGTGGAAGGAGACAAGATGCCCTTCAACAGACAAATGGATAAAGAAGATGTGGTCCATATATACAGTGGAATATTACTCAGCCATCAGAAAGGATGAATACTCAACATTTGCATCAACATGGATGAAACTGGAGGAGACTACGCTAAGTGAAATAAGTCAAGCAGAGACAAGTCAATTATCATATGGTTTCACTTATTTGTGGAACATAAGGAATAGCACAGAGGATATTAGGAGAAGGAAGGGAAAAATGAAGGGGGGGAAATCAGGGCAGGAGACTAACCATGAGAGACTATGGACTCTGGGAATCAAACTGCGGGTTTTAGAGGGGAGGGCGGTAGGGGAATGGGTTAATCCAGTGATGGGTATTAAGGAGGCACGTACTGCATGGAGCACTGGGTGTTACATGCAAACAGTGAATCACGGAACACTACATCAAAAACTAATGATGTACTGTATGGTGACTAACATAATAAAAAATTATGAAAAAATAAAAATAAAATACACTAATTTAAAAGTACAGCATACTTAATTCAGATAGTGCATATTTAATGCAAAAGTGTGTGTGCACATAAAGGAAATGCCTTTGTTCATATTTTATTACGCTTCACATAAAAATGGACAGAAGTAATAAGATGCAATCCAGAGACAGAATCTAGGGCAGAAAATACTCCCTATATAAAATAATTTCATGCTCCAAATGAAAATTGGTAATCAAATTTCCAGCCTCCAGAATGAAAGCTTATTTTTTTTTATTTATTTATTTTTTTATTCTTATGTTAATCCCCATACATTACATCATTAGTTTTAGATGAAGTGTTCCATGATTCATTGTTTGTGCATAACACCCAGTGCTCCATGCAGAATGTGCCCTCCTCAATACCCACCACCAGGCTAACCCATCCTCCTACCCCCCTCCCCTCTAGAACCCTGTTTGTTTTTCAGAGTCCATCGTCTCTCATGGTTCATCTACCCCTCCAATTTCCCCCGCTTCATTCTTCCCCTCCCACTACCTTCTTCTTCTTCTTTTTTTTTTCTTAACATATATTGCATTATTTGTGAAAGCTTATTTTTAAGTCAATAATTAAAACACTATGTTGCATCTGACAAATCCCTGTTTCTCCTTAATGTATTCTCACTATCTGAAGAGCCTGAGTAAGAACTAAGAAATTACAATTTAAGCTAATGCTCAAAGTATCTCTCCCTTTTACCCAAATGCTCACGACCCCTATAGATTATATGTTTACTGTTATTAAGACAAGCTGTATACCGTAAGTGATTTTATAAAGCCACCGCTCTTCCTGGACAAAAAAATCTCAAGAAATTTAAAATAAATCTATAGTGCTGCTGAATTTCACAAGAAATGTCAGAATGCAATCCAGAAATGTAAGAAGAGTGGAGAAAATTGTAAAATTTATTTAACTTGGTTGGGCCTCATTCGCCCACTCAATTCCACTTAATTGAATGGGACACTATATGCTCTTCATTCTAAGAGTTTTTATTAATCCCCTCATGAGAATGTATAAGTAATCACTTCCACGTACAAATTTAAATGTGAAGAGGAAATTAAAGATAACTCCGCTGGTCTCTAGAGTTATGGAACCCAGCCCCGAACTCATTTTCAAACGCTACGATTACAGTCATGTCAGTGGAACAAGGCATGGACGGATTGACCAAGCCAGTCAGGAACAGAGCATTTAGGACCAAAATGTTCCTAACTTACTCGGAAGTAACAGTTACTTCTGGCCATCTCCCCATTTCCACTGCTTCCTGTAACAAATCTGGTTTGACCTTAGTTCTTTGAGTTTTAATAATAGGACACAATTAATGAGCATAAGCAGATCAAAAGGACAGCAAAGGGCTGTGAGGTAAAAGAAATGTTTGGTATTTCCCTGGAACTTCTCCAGCTTTCAAGTCGCTGTCCAAAGGTCAAATTATTTTCACTTTTTTTTTAAATGAATCAAGATATATATAATCCTAGGTTATCATGCTGTTTTTCTTCCCCAATACGGATTCATATCAATTAAAGAACTTCTGCCTTCAGGCTGAGCTGCCCTTTGCTTTTTTTTTTTTTTTTTTTTTTCCTTTCCCCGAATCCACTAAGGCAACAAAAATACCCAAAAAAAAAAAAAAAAAAAATTTTGTTATTAAAATAAAAAAAAAAAATTAAAAAAAAAAAAAAAGCAGACAGAGATAAAGAAATTTCTACACCATGATATTAACAAGACTTGAAATAACAGAGTGCTCGGTGAATGTGTAATTGAAGAAATTATTTTTATCATTTCATGCAAATCAATGCCCAATCTCACCATTTAATTTAATGAAGGCAAATGTAACTCTCCTTTCGGAAACAACACCCCCTGGGCTCCTGCTGCATATTTCTGACTCATTTTCTCCCTCGAGTCATGATCTGACATCTATTTAAATCTAATTTCACCCGTGTAAACATGCTGTATGAAGGGCACAAATGGAGGTGTTCTTGCTGACATCACTCCCTAGAAAGAGCTGTGATGCGAACTGCATACTGAGATTAATTTGATACAGAAATTAACAACATTAAATCAAGAATGATATGAGAAAGGACAGACTTTAACCTGTGTGCAATGGGAAAGTGGGTCCAGAACAACAGGAAAATACCTTTGAAATGGCCCCTAGTCTTCTCTGCAGTAATAACCAACTACCTACAGAATCAGGAGAAAAATCCACTCTATAAGGAAATCACCTACTGAACATACAGGTTCTCTAATGTCCAGGAGATATGCAAAACGGTACTCATCGCCAGGGAGCTTAGCTGAGGAAATCCGGGGTCTATTAGACACTGAATATGCTCATTTAAGAAAGAAAACATTCAACTGTTACAACAAAAACTATGCTCATCCATTCCTGGTTTCCGAACCTTAGCAAGAATCAGGAGCCCTTCCTCACCCCACCCCTAATCCATTCAATTCAAAGAAAAGAGGATTTTGTTTGCTAGAGTTTCGACTCTCTTCCTCCAAAGTCAATGCTCTATTAAGCTTTCATGCACATGCCTGGGGTCCCTCAAATTTTTCCCTATCTGACTAAATGCTGCTCTTCTGCCTAAATAATAATGCCATTGACAACAAATCTGTTGATCTCTTAATATGCGTCAAGTATTCTACCTGCCTTTTCTTCCTGAATCTTCACAACAATCCCACAGAGCAGCAGCTAATGTTTAAGCTGCATTTTACAGAGGAGCAAACCAATGGTTCAAGAAATTCAGTCACCGCACGAGTCCGACAACTAGAAAGAAAGTGGCAGAGCGGAGGCCCAAACCCAGGGCTGTCTAGCTCCAGAGACCATTTCTTTAACTACAACTCTCTCAACTGTCTGTAGGAAGAATAGAAAGTCTCTAAGAGGGGCGCCTGGGTGGCTTAGTGGTTAAGCGTCTGCTTTCGGCTCAGGTCATGATCCTGGGGTCCTGGGACTGAGCCCTGTGTTGGGCTCTCTGCTCAGTGGGGAGCCTGCTTCTCCCTTTGCCACTCCCCCTGCTTATGCTCTGTCTGTCTCTCTCTCTCTAATAAATAAATATACTCTTTTTTTAAAAAGTCCCTAAGAATCATTTAAGGGTTTCATTTAACAAACAAATCAAGGAATAAAGACCCCAAAGACTACAACACAACCTCTTTTTGCTCCTATGTCTATATAAACATAACACAGCATTTAACACATCTGTCCCCCAAATCTCCTTTCGCTTCCATGACTAACTTTTCTGGTTCTCCACTCAACCATCATGCCGATGCTTCTTTTCCCATTCACATCCCAAATGTCAACATTCTCTTGGATTCCACCCTTGGCCTCCTCTCTCACTAGTCTAGTTCAAGGTTTTACAGAGTTTTTAAAGCAATGCCCAAACTGACAAACACATCCCCCTAATCCCAGCTCTGCCCTCCCTACCTAGGACTCCCATTCCTTCAACTATCCCCTGGGGGCTTGGGATTTACATCCAAGCCAAGCTTTGCCTACGTAAATGACTCAAAAATTCTAATTTCCTGCAGGATGTCCCACAGACCCCCTGTACTCACCACTGTCCAAACTTTAACTCAGTCCTTAGTATGAAATATGCATGTCTCATACGATCCTTAGCACCATCTCTCTTCACTCGAGTCAGAAATATCGGGACACCCTGGATCAGATACATCCCCTCATAGTCCACGTAGTTCATCCCTAAACCAGTCAATGTGACCTAAAATGTCTCTGGTCCAGGTAGACTTCTCCATTCTGATGGCCACTCTCCAGGTCAAGTTTCTCCCTTCCTCTCACATGAATGCCGAAAAACAGCCCTGTCCTCGTTGGTTTCCCTGATTTGGACTCTCCTCATCTTTGACCCAAGCTCCTCCTGCCCATCAGACCTATCTATTTCTTTACAAGAGACCTGACCACTTCACCCCCATGCCACCCTCCTTCCTAACTACTTCAGAGTAAAAGCCAGCCTGTGGGAATGGCACCAAGGATCCTTCAAAAGCTGACCACACTGGTCTCTCTTGTCTAGTTTCCACCTCTGATTCCATCCTTCCCCTGGTCACTGTGGGAAAACTGTCATCCCCTTGAGTCTTATCTTTATCCTTCTGATTGGAATTAATTCCTCAAACCAACTGCCTTTTGAATCCCCCCTCGTCTTTTATACAAACCCTATCAACACCATCAACATCTTCTTCCTAACCTAGCATAAGCAGCATTTTTTGTTGACAGAATTTTCCAGGATCTGCATTTCACCCTTCATTACAAGCCAGGTCCTGCCTGGTCAGAGAGGCACGACTAACACCCACTTCTCCAAGGGACTTTTCCCAAGATTAAACAGCTAGTTAATTGAGTATTAACTTTCTGAATGTTCTCCAAGTTACAAAAATAAATATGTGTAATAGTTACCTCTCTATATATGTTAATATCGTGAGCAATGTCCATTAAAAGAATTAAAAACCTGTAATAAACCATCCAGACAATGCCTTCTCTCGCAGTAATCTCTTACTTGTGTGTTCAACTCACTATTCACCCATTAATTCATCAAAGCAGAACATTCAAATCATCCTAAATATCTTATGGCTTTGCACTATTTGTGCACTTTTCCCAGTGATTCAGAGGACTTCAGTCTCCACCCAATGCCAACAAATATTAATGTGAGAGAGGTAATATAATCAAAATTAATGAACATTTAAGGAAGTTTTAAGTAGTTTAATGTGTTCACTGCTTCCACTCTGTATGTTTTAATCAATAGTTCTGACCTTGTTTTATTTTTACAAAAATTTCCAGCAATTCTATCAAGAGGTAATAAAAACAGAACATAAGAGAAAATTTCTAAAGAGGCCAACACATGGATCCCTTCAGTGGACAGAGGAGTGTTAGTGGCCCACTTTCTATTATGCGAACGGCCTGAACAGACATATCCTTAATTTCAACAATTATATCAAGGCAAGGAAATGCAAGGCTCAAGGTGCGGGGCTTGGTACCAACCTCCGCTGCTCTTCCCCGTGTTCTCCCGAAGGGACAGTGAGGCATTCATCCATGTGTCCATGCAGCAACCTGAGGACGTCACCACCAATTAGATATCCTGTAAGGATTGAAATTCAGTCACATTCGAACGGTCATGGTCAGATGCTGATAACTGGACAGATCATCTGGTCTGATCTTCTCTTTTCATAGACAGAGAAACAAACGTTTAGTGAGGCTTCAGTACCTGGCCAAAATCATAGAGATGAACGGTGCCACCTGCCTGCCACCTCTGAGCTCAAGGTTCCCAAGTCCCACAGGTAGTGATGTCCCCACTAGAAAACACGACCTCAAACCCCATAAAATCCTCCCTTTAACATACAAACATGGATAGGTTCAGATTTGAACCTGTATAAGTGAGAATAATCAGAACATAAATGCAGACATTTCCTGAGAAATCCTGATGCATGAACACTGTGTGATCTGGCTCTAAATCACCCAACCATGGAAGATGAGAAACCTCGATGTTAGCCTAACTGAGCAACACCCTGAGGCCAAAACATTGGAGCAAATAACATCTAGAAAGCTCGCCTATAAACCACACACAAATAAGCAAAAGCTACAGTAGCATAAGAATAAAAATTTAAAAAAGATCAATCTTCACACAAAATTCAATTTCAAGTAGCGATGTGAACAAGATTCTTAAATGTCACGTATCTGCATTCCAGAATACTCTGACACAAAATGCTCTAATTACCAATCTGCTCATTATCACAATTCCAGAGATGGCTGTCAACTGTGCATCTAGGACGAGCCCTCTCCTGAAAGTGGAGTTTTTACCTTGGGCGGCTTCGCTTCCTGAGCTGATGGGGGCCACGCTCCAGAGAGTCTGCTGGAAGGCAGCATCCACGTGTAAGCTGCCGTTGCCGTAAGACAGGTGCTGTGGGAGAGGTAAAAGGAGGCATCTCTTCAGGTGCTTCGAAAGTCTCACTACCTAAGCGCTCCTGGCAGTTAGAACTTAACGCTGCAGATCTGGAAACGTCCACTGAGAACATCTGTTCCAGTCCTGTCACTAAGTCATCAAGAGACTAGCAGAAGGAAAATGAGAGTTTCTGTTTGTATTTTTCAGCTTCATTCTAAGCCACTCATGAGAAAACACACAAACAAGACTACAAAAATAAATACATGGGTTAAAACAGACTGCTTTGTTTTAAGGTTTATTGAGGGACAAAACTGTTCAGATAGTGGGCACTTACCATTAAAATTGTAATTAAGTGTTCTACATATCACACTGCAACAGTTTTTTTTGACAGTGAGGTAAGTAAAATCTACTTGGTTTTTATAGGGTCCTCTGGGAACTTTCTCTGCAATATGATATAATAGCCATTAGGTGGCAATGTTTCCTAATACGCATCTAAAACCGGGGCAAAAAAATTCCTCCAAGATTCAGATACTACAAATTTCAGATTTTCCTTCTCAAAAATAGAAATGTACTAAAATAATATATTTCCTATCTTTGAGCACCATCATATATGAGTAATCAAATGATTAGTAAAGAAAAACAAAATTATGAACACAGCCAAATGCGTTGCTCATTTGACTAATCACTACTTGGCTGCCTCTAGAATTTCAAATAGACATAGAACAACCACTTTTTCCTTAGAGTCATCTCCGTAAACATCACCAATATTCCTGTAATGTTTCTGCAACACTTCTCCAAAACTGAGGACGGTCTAAGCTTTTAAAGTCTTTAATTATATTAGATTTCCCCCCAGAAATCTGACCCTCCTAGTTAGATGAAGAGCAATCACAATCACACCGCTATGCTCCACGGGTCATTCGGACCCTGACGTTCTCTTACCTAAACATACCATTCTCAAGTCACTAGCAAAAATAGGTATTTCGATATCTTTCTCTTAGGAACAAAACCAAAGGAAGTTTTGACATTTGACACCCATACAGTCATCTTATCAATAATCTTTCCAATCAATAAAATAAAAAGTTTACCAGTTGATGCAACAGATTTGGCCATCACTCATCCTGACCCCCTCCCTCATCTCAAGGAGATGTGCCTGTTTCCAACCTCTTCACCTCAGCCTGGCCCGCTGACAGAAAATCCCAGCTGAAATTTGGTTATTCAATTTCTTCCCCAATATTAAAAGTCTTTAAGTATTTACAAATAAATCGCATGTGCTCTGCTTCCACAACCAACAAAAATATATGTTCTTTCAGAACAATCATCAAATGATGTAATTGTTCTGTGTATTTTTCTTTCCCCACCTCATAAGCTATTAGACATGGTTCATGACTATATACCTCACATCGAGCAGCGTTGTTCACTAAGCAAGTATGCGGGAGAAGCCAACCAAACCTTTAAAATCAAAGTAGTTTAAACCCCAAAAATTTCTGAAGTTATTCCATAAATATTCCTATTTCAATGACCTGAGTCAAAATAATGGCGTGCATGCACGCACACACACATCCATATGGATTTTCCCAAACCATGAGAAGACGATTCAAAATACCAATGCTTATATTTTTACTTTTGAATTCGAGGGAAAGCTCATGCCACATTATGATAAATAGGTTACCATCATTTGTTAACTCATCATGTCTCACTGAATATGCTATGCGTGAAGCCCCGTGTTAAATATTAATAGAACACACTCTCTACCTTGAGGGTGCTTGTCATACGGAGGGGAAGGTAAAATATATACGCAAAATGCTATAGGTCAGCATTTTTTTTAAATGTTAGGTGAAATGTAATCAAAGTGCTACAGGAATGGAGAAGAAGAACATTTTAAAGATTTATTTATTTGACAGAGAGAGATACAGCGAGAGAGGGAACACAAGCAGGGGGAGTGGGAGAGGGAGAAGCAGGCTTCCCGCTGAGCGGGGAGCCCGATGCGGGGCTCGATCCCAGGACCCTGGGATCATGACCCGAGCCGAAGGCAGACGCTTAACGACTGAGCCACCCAGGCGCACCAGAGAAGAAGAACATTTTAGCCAACCTAACTGGAACAGAGTTCATTACATGGAACCTTGAGGACAGGTGGCATCTGCATAAGACAAGGTATTTCCCGTGGGATGAGGGCTTTCAGGGGTCAGTAGCACTGTGTGGTCTGGGCATCACGTTTCTCTATTTAGAGTTGTTGTCCCCAAGTCAGTTTGTACATACATTGGATTTGGGTATGTACAGTAATAATGTTAACGTGCTAAGTAGAAATGTTTAAAACAGGCCAAAATTTTTACGAGACAACTTACATTTTATAAGCCAGTTTGGAGATTTTCATTTTTAATATACCAGAAATGTCATAATGGGAAGTGGCCTGGACCTGCTTAGCCCTCCAAGAGGCTCTGTTAACGGGAATGCTATGACAAAGAGCAGAGGGTCCCCAAAGGGGCAGAGATATGGGAACGTCAAGTACAGCAGTTTCACCTGTGGGGCTTAGAGCATATGCTTAGGAATACAGTGAGAGATGGATCCACAGAGAAGTCAGGTGCAAGGGCCCTTATACTTCAGACAATAAGGAGTCACTGCTGTGGGAAAATAATGGGGGTGGGGAGGTGGGTTAAGACGCAGTTTTCAAATCCTATCTAAGTCGAAAGATAAATAATACATAGGAGAGGATCATAAAAATATGAAAATTTCACTCTGCCAGAGAAAGTCCTAAAAATGTCCTTCAGATCATATTATCATATTACACTGTATAAACTTATCTAGATAATGCTCACTCTTCTCAAGAAAATATTCTCTAGGCATAAGTATTTTGGATGCTTCTAATTAATTTTGCTGCTTAAACAGCAAAAGGAAATCTGAGGAAGAACAACATCAAGTCAGGCCTGTCGCATTAAATATTTAGAATGCGGTAACAAGTTCAATTACTAAAACAAAGATGAGTTGTCCTTAAAGCAAAACAGATGTTGCCAGAGGTTGAAAGCAAAGTGGGCCTTAGGCTGAAACATGTAACTACTCTAGAATTTACATACTATGGTAGCATCAACCCACCAGCAAAGGTCACCTTGACGTTTCTCTCAAGACGTGAGAGTCACGTGACGTTTCTCTCAAGACCCAATACCCACAGGAATCAGGTGAGGATCTTGTCAAAAAAAGCAGATTTGAACTCAGGAAGTGTGGGGGAGAGGGGTGGCAACCAAGGCTGCTGGCCCCAGAACGGTGTTTTGAGTAACAGGACATTATACGATAGAAGCACAAAAACTCAGAAACAGAGAGGATATTCTAAAATAACCAGAACTCCACTTTGGTAACTTTTAGTTTTCTTTGTTACCCTATGCATATATTTTAAGCATTTTAAAACCTTATGATCACAAGTGGTCAATAAGCTTTCTCAGGTTGCCAAAGGGGTCTATGGCACAAAAATTTTTAAGAACATCTGAATTCAACCCTTATCAGATGCATTTATTCAACACATCTATTTCTCTAAGCATCAGGCACTTAGGCCCCGGTGAGCAACATTCTGGATAAATTATCATCCAGTGACAGGGAACACAAGTAAGCAAGACATATCACCCTGCGGGCTTCATTTGTTTTCTTCTGAGAAAAATGAGGGGCACAGAACAGACACTTTTTCCACATGTAATATTCTACGCTTCCATCACCTGAGCCACAGACAGAAAAAAAAGAAAAAGGCTCACAGTAAATAAATAAATAATGCACTGGCTGATAACCATAATTAGCTTGGAAATATTTATGATCGCAATCCTTTTTAGTTATCGATATTTTTATGCAACTTGAGGCAGCTCAGCAACTTATTCTGCCATCAAAACACCTAGTATCTCTTATCAGAAATTCAGAGATGGGGGCGCCTGGGTGGCTCAGTCGGTTAAGCGACTGCCTTCGGCTCAGGTCATGATCCTGGAGTCCCGGGATCAAGTCCCGCATCGGGCTCCCTGCTCGGCGGGGAGTCTGCTTCTCCCTCTGACCCTCCTCCCTCTCATGCTCTCTGTATCTCATTCTCTCTGTCTCAAATAAATAAATAAAATCTTTAAAAAAAAAAAAAAAAGAAATTCAGAGATGGGTAGAGGAGAGGTAGGGAAGTTCTTAGGAAGCCCAGAAGAGTCTTCTTTAAGCATCTGTCATCACTCTTTAGATTGTGGGGTTCTGCTCTTCCCAATTTACTTTTAGACATTTGTTTGTTTGGCAATGTTTTCATGGATCTTAAAAAAAAAAAAAAACACACAAAACCTGTCTATTTCTATAGGTGACCTAATTAAGAAAAAATTAGTCAAAAATCAGTGTTTCCAATGCAAGCAATCCAAACCATGGATTGAAGACTTCTGTGCATACCAACATGATTTTACATCTTTCTAAACCAGTAAAAATTGTTTTGTTTGCTTTACCTTGTTTTGTTTAGTTTGAAATAGATTCAACAGTCAGCAATACCTACTTGGCCATGTTTTCTCTATTTTAAATTGTATATTTCTCTTATGTTTAAGCAGCTTTGCCCAAGTCTTCCTGAAAAGAAAAAATAAGTAGTTCCAATTGGAGCAAAGGAATTTTTTTTTTTCCCCTCTTGGACATCCCTGAAAAGGGGATTAAGATATCATTTCATATTAGAATATGAAACGGCCACACGAGAAAAGACAGAATTTGGATGGTGGTTTACAACCATTTCTAGAGATAAGACCCTTTATTCCTGGGAAATCATGCGTGGAGGTCCAATGTGTAAAGCAGGGGAAGATGGAGCCTGGGGTGCCTGGTACCTGACACAGCGCCCTCTTCTGTCCATGAGGCACCTCTGCAGAGCACAGGGTGAAAATCAGTCCCTTACAGTCCAATTTAACCCATTCAGCACCTCAACAGTTATGAGCTATTGTAGAGCATCAAATGCACATTTCGATAGTTTAACCTCAGCTTAACCATCACTGTTAGTGGACAAAAAACAGATCTAAGGTCAATAGACACTAACGACTAAAAGTTATAAAATCAATGACTAGAAATGTTTATTTAGAGCAGTTAGTTTTAACTACTGTGTGTTCAGCCAAGAATGTGAACCTGGCTTTCCACGCTAAGCCTTTATTTAAAATCAACTATCCTACTCCCTTCACTGCTCCCATCCCAACTTTTTCTTCTGGTTAAATATCTGCAGTTTCCTTAACCATTCTCAATAAATACAAACCTCCCAGGTAAACAGTGGTAGCAACTCATAAGCAATTCCTACATGTACCATTCACAGAGCTATGAGTCTTGCTTGGATCAAAGCATTTAATCCTCTTAACACCCCTGTGGGCTAGGTTTATCATCACTTTACTGCAGATGAAGAAACTGAGGGTTTGGGAAGTTATGTGATTGGCCAGGCTCATACTTACCAGGCCCTACACCAACTAACAAATATATCGACACACAGAGCCCATTTTTAGGTATCCAGTTTCAGTATGTGGATTATTCCAACTGCCATATTCCAAAGACCTTTTACTCCCTCACTTCTTGCCCATATGCACTTTCTCTAGATTCTTCTAATCAACCACAGTGCAACGTGAGACAGTAATTAACCATCTCTATATCCCGTACCAATAACCTAAACGGTAACACGTACTTACTGCCTTGTAATATTCTCATACAGTTCCCTAGGTGTTTGGTTCATTCCTTCCACCAAGTTTTTGATGGAAGAAACCACGCACAACATACCCTTGGTCCTTCCTATGGTTTCTACGACAAGCTAGGTGCTCAGAGATAAACACTAAAAGCACTGACTTCGTTACCCGATGAAAGGGAAATCTTAACAGTCTGGTTGGCCACTGTGTGTAGCTCTCTAAAAGGTTACCAGAAAAGGAACTGGCATAAATGGGCTAAAATGTAGCTTGAACATAATTTGTGAATTTCATTAATCATGACATTTATTGATTTCTAAAGGCAAGAGAAGGTGAACCTCATGCATTAGGATTATTGCTCTTATTTGTATAGTGCTTTTTCAATCAAACCATATTCAAATTCATTATCTCATTGCTTCATACCCGGAACTTTGTGTTAAGTATAATCATCACCATTTTGCAAATGAGAAAGCCAGAATTCAAGGAATTACACGCCTCTCTCCGACATGTGGTGGCAGAATTGATGCGAGAAGCCATGGCCCCTGCAAGATTGTGAGTTTTCTACTCCTTCAGTGCGAAGTACAAGTTGTACAGCAAAAAACATGCACCGTTATGCCAAAATCAAAATAAGATCTGTAGATCTTTAAAAGCATGCACGGATTATTTTTAGCTGCTATTGGTTTCCAGGTAAAACTACAACTCAAAATGTCTATCTCCTGATCAAGACATACAGCGCCTGAATACACAGCATATGCACACAGCAAGGACTTCATAAATGCTTCTTTGACAAGCTGACACACTTGTATTGCCCTAGAAGTGTGGATGGTGCCTGTTTCCACCGGCATCGGTTAAGAGACAAAAGGAGAGAAACGCTCCAGGCCTCCCCTTAGCGAGGCAATGTTAGATGTTCCATTTAATTTAATACTCCCTGTCAGTTACATGAACGCTGTTCCATCATTTCCCTGGCTTCATTATTCCCTCTTTGCACAAAGCAAGTAAAAACAAAACCGTTCTTCTCTCAAAATTGGAACTAAATGGGTTGGGAAGCAAAAACTGACTTCCAATACCCCCAAACCCACTCTAACTCCATGTTCATTGAGCGAGGGATACCAACCACCTACTTAATCCTAAATCCATGACACAGAAATAATATTTTGATTTATGGCAGTTGGAATACACTTTCTATAAATCAGTGTGTGCTTAAATGAAACAATGTTTTACTTCTGGTTTTTATTTCAATCATCATCCACTATGATGTTTGGATTTTCTTATATAAATATTCATGTAAAGTTTATAATACCCCTATTTATATCTGTTTAGTTACTTTCTCTTTTTTTAAAAAGATTTAAGTAATCTCGGGGCACCTGGGTGGCTCAGTCGGTTAAGCATCTGCCTTTGGCTCAGGTCATGATCCCAGGGTGCTGGGATCGAGCCCCACATTGGGCTCCAAGCTCAGCAGGGAGTCTGCTTCTCCCTTTCCCTCTCCCTGCCACTCCCCCTGCGTGTGCTCTCCTCTCTCTGTCAAATAAATAAATAAAATCTTTAAAAAAATATAATAAAAGGGGCGCCTGGGTGGCTCAGTTGGTTAAGCGACTGCCTTCGGTTCAGGTCATGATCCTGGAGTCCCAGGATCGAGTCCCGCATCGGGCTCCCTGCTCAGCGGGGGGTCTGCTTCTCCCTCTGACCCTCTTCCCTCTCGTGCTCTCTGTCTCTCATTCTCTCTCTCTCAAATAAATAAATAAAATCTTTAAAAAAATATATATAATAAAAGATTTAAGTAATCTTTACACCTAAAGTGGGGCTTGAACTCACAACCCCGAGATCAAGAGTTGTACGCTCTACGGACTGAGCCAACAAAGCGCTCCTGTTAGTCTAATTACTTTTTCATCCTTAAAATAAAAAGCATATTTTGCACTGGCATCCTTCTTCGAACTTTGGTATATGATTATTCTTCAGCAAAAATACAGTTTACTAAATAAGTGAAATCAAATATATCATGGCCTTGCCACAAAAATAAAATACACCTTCAAAGATGACACCTAAACTTTTTTCCTTCTCCCATTTCTAACCCTGGCCCTCGGAAACAACGTCATGTGGATGAGAGACTGTAGCTGGTTTTCATTTTGTCTAGTTCTCCTTTCTCAACACGGCATGAATTTCTCATATAATGACTTGCTTTTATAAGTGTCATAATTGGTACTCACAACCTCATTAATACTGCCTTCTTCCGTGGCCACAAAATAAGGTCCGTGGAATTTTGAAATCCTGATCAGACCGCATTTACATGCCACTGATACAATAATTTAAGAATAGGTGCTGTCAGGATCACGGACACACAAACTAAGGGTACCCGGGAAGCCTGTCTTAGATAAACCTGGAAAACCATGCTACCACAAAGGTCTCATTATTCCCTGTCTTAGGGAGTTGTCACTCATCAAAGAGAGATACGGACTTATTTCTAAGCAATTTCCCTAGATAATTTGCAATCTACAGAGAAAGCTGGATTGGCCTGTGCTGGATCCTATCGGTAAACACATGACAGCATGGGCCCACTTACCAGGTACCTCTCAGAGGACACACTGACCAAGATGAGGTCATCTCCAACTCGAACCTTTTCTCCTTCCGATCGTTGCTTAGAGGCAGGATGAATGGTCCACCAACAAGCCTCCCCTGCAGGATGAACACAAAGAGGCACCTCTTACTGTAAAATCGATTTTCTTGGCCAGCGCCTCCAAAATAAAAGAGGGAAATGAAATAAGGCTTCCAAATCAGTCTCCTGATAAATAAAATGGTCTTTCCCACACAGCTTCGCGAAGTTTGAAAATGACTGCAAGTTCATCTCGCAGACCACAAAAATCAAAAGACTTAGGCCAGATTAACTCAGGATAAAGACATACTGAAATGCAAAGATTCTTTTCATGGAACCCGACTGTGGCATTTTGCAAACTTTGGTGTCTCCCCCCTCCACTAAGAATTGTTTAAAAGGCTATTTATTTATGCTACCATAAGGTCAAATTTACCAGTCACGCTGATCTTCCTGCATTCTTTATATAATCACATGTTCATTGCTCTCTGTACCAACATCTAGTTTTCTGGCACATGATTTTCAAAAGGACTTGGGGTGTGGTAATGCGACAGTTCTGTTATAACAATTTTAAAATGCTCTACGTGTAGGGGATACGGATTAAAAATACATTCAAAGTCACTGAAATTTTACTATTCTGTGCCTTGTTTTATTCTTTATTTTTAAATGTGGTAGTTTCCACTAACCTAAGGGTAAAATATAAGAGAATCCTACTATAGAAGGATACATTATAAAAATATCTGGGTACACATTAAATCAAATCATTTCTTCTAGAACAAGTCAAGCATAAGCCTCATGAGCCACATATCAATTCATTCTCCAGGCCCATTAGCTAAGATATAAACTTATGCAAACAATTCTTCAATCTGTTTATAGTTCCTTTTAGAATCTAAGTGTAAGTTCTATCCAAAAATAGATTTCAGTGGTATCTGTTATCTAATACTTATTTTGTCCCTTGGCCAGCTTTATTGTTTTTCCCTAAACACTTATTTTTTCTTCTTCACTAATCCCCCAATGTCAGAATTTAAGTTCCGTAGGAGCAGGGACTTTGTGTATTTTGTTCACTGGGGTTTTCCCAGCTCCTACTAGAATACTGTAGGCACTAAATAAAAATTCAATTTGCATAAATGGGTAAATTAATCATGCAGTAACATTTTTTAAGCATTCATACAGCCAATATGTAATGTACCCTGAGATGCTTTTCTTAGACAAATCACAGTCTTACTTGAATGTCACCTTACAGGATTCATTATTCATTCAATTCACATTTTTAGAGTTGCAGGGAGTTTTCATTCATCCACTCAAACATTTATAAAGCAACCACTATTTGTCAATCATTACTTTAGTAGCTGGGGATAACATCGATAAACAAGGAAGAAAAAGTCACCTGCCTTATGAGTTTAATTCTGATTCAGGCAAGCACCTAACAAATAACAAATCTAATAATTCAGCAATTCAGATGAAGTAAAAAGCTATGGGGAAAACTGTAGCATAAAGGGATCAGACTTAGGCGGAGGGACTGCCTTGTTTTGTTGTTTTGACTCTTACATAATCATCTCAATGTATGAAAACAAATTATAGATCATGCATGTCCTTTACTCCTTTTGAGAGAGAAAACTGAAGACTTTTTCATGTAACTGCTGCTGAAAATGAAAATGAGAAAATTTTTAACAACTAGCAAAAACAAAGAGGAATGACTGAGCTTCTAAAAAATGGAATAAATATCAAAACAGTATTTATCTTGGGGCACCTGGGTGGCTCAGTAGGTTAAGCATCTGACTCTTGGTTTCAGCTCAGGTCATGATCTCAGGGTCCTGGGATGAGCCCCACAGGGGGCTCCGTGCTCAGCAAGTAGTCTGCTTCTGCCCCTCTTCCCGCTCTCCTCCCCTCTCTCCCTCCCTCTAAAATAAATAAATAAAAATCTTTTTTAAAAAAAAGCAAAAACAAAGAAAACCGTACTTTTTGGTGCCTAGGATTCTGGAATTTGTCATGCATAGGGATGTGCTGGTCTCTTAAAAGTTAATTAGGTTGGTGAATATTACTTTATGTTTGTTGTCTGTGAAAAATTTAGAGTATGGGAAAGTATGTTTTTTAGAGATTTGAGAGAGAGAGGGAGCAAGCAAAAGAAAGCATAAGATGGGGGGAGCAGAGGGGGAGGGAGAAGCAGACCCCCCCCTGAGCAGGCAGCAGATGTGGGGCTCCATCCCAGGACTCCAGGATCACAGCCTGAGCCAAAGGCAGACACTTAACTGACCAAGCCACCCAGGTGCCCCTGGGAAAGTATTTTAAAAATAGGAAGAGGGGGTAGGTGTGGGGGCAAAGCTTGATCCCACCTCTGAAAGGAACTACTTAATAAGAGTTGGTCGATTGCCCTCCTTTTTCTCTACTTGGTCTTTTTACTTATTTTTAATTCCCAAGTAATGCATATTCATTGTAAAAGATAATCACATTGTACAGAGGTGTATAAAGTGTAACAGAAAAGTCCTATTTTGATTCTCTGAGAGGATAAATGCGTTTATGTATACATTTTGTTTCAAAGTATAAAAATACATGTGTATTCAGACAGCTATGTAGCCCTGTGGACACAGAAATGAAGCCGACTTTCATTTTCTATCTTTTTGTTTGAATGCTAACATTAAGTATGTTTCATTTTTTAGACAAACTATTTTTAAGATAAATGATAAAAGAGATATGCAGTTATATTTCATGAACAGATCAGTGCACACTAATATGGTTAGCTTCCAGTAAAGCATATAATAGGTTTTGTTTTTCTAGCCAAATCACTAAAAAGAATAGGGTTTGAGGTATAGTTTGAACATCCAGCTAATTACGTGGGAATCACAAACCAATAGGAACAATATACACTTCCTCCTTCTACTAAAAACTTTCCTTAGAAAGGCATTCTTTTTTCCTGACTCCACACATAAGAACATTTACCTAACATATCTTTGTGTCTTAGGACTTCTTCCAGTCCCATCCCTGCCATGCTCTCTCGGAACACAGCCTCTTCGGGGACCAAGGTGCTCACCTGTTGTGTCCTCTTGCAAGCCAACATCAAAGGCCAGTTTATCAGTTGAAGACCGGGAGGTGGACAGGCAGCACAGATACTAAAAGATATAGAAACAGTAGTTGTCACTGAACATTTTTAGTCTGATTCTGACACATAATTTGCTATCAGTAAATCTCTGTTCTATCAGTCTTTTCCTTCACATCTGGATGCTTCACTGCAAAACCCAGGTTCTTCATGGGAGGTAAAAAAACATTTACACAGCATTCATTAGGAGCAATGTTCTAAAGGAGATGCACTCTTTTTTTTCCCCTCATCAAAAGATTGAGGAAATGTGTTCTGAGGAAATAAAAACAAAACTAGAAGATAAAAGACGTAAAAGATGACACCTTATTGGGGATATGTTTGTACATCTCTCACTTCACGGGATATTCATGATCATAAGCAGAAGTACAACCTGATCTGACTGGTGGAAATCTTTTTCCCGACAGAAATTGGAAAACTGTTCACTCTCATCTTCTAGTTTTGTTTTCATTTTTAAAATTGTAACTCTCTGAAATCCATCCGGAATTTATTTTGGTGTGCAGCATGTCACCTCACTGCAGTGAGGTTCCCACAAGTGTGCACATGTGTGTTTCCCCAGGAACAATTCAACTCTTGCAACACCATCATCTCCTTAGATCTCCCCATCCTCTTTCAGTTTCCCTAACTGTATATTGTTGGACATAAAGTTTCAGATCATTTGTCAGTCCAACTCCCTTAACCCCATTCTAACCTCAAAAACGTTGTTAACTGGTATAAGAATGAGGACACAAGCTGGTGAGGATGCGGAGAAAGGGGAACCCTCCCTCCTACACTGTTGGTGGGAATGCAAGCTGGTGCAGCCACTCTGGAAAACAGTAGGGAGGTTCCTCAAGATGCTAAAAATAGAGCTATCCTAAGACCCAGCAACTGGGTATTTACCCCAAAGATACAGATACAGTGAAAAGAAGGGGCACATGCACCCCATTGTTCATAACAGCAATGTCAACAACAGCCAAACTGTGGAAAGAGCCCAGACGTCCAACAACAGATGACTGGATAAAGAAGATGTGTTTTGTGTGTTTGTACACACACACACACACACACACACACACACACACACAGGAATATTACACAGCTATCAAAACAGAAATCTTGCCATTTGCAACGATGTGAATGGAACTAGAGGGTATTATGCTAAGCGAAATAAGTCAATCAGAGAAAGATGATTATAATATGATCTCACTGAAATGTGGAATTTAAGAAACAAAGCAGAGGATCATAGGGGAAGAGGGCAAAAAATGAAACAAGATGAAACCAGAGAGGGAGACAAACCATAAGAGACTCTTAATCTCAGGAAACAAACTAAGGGTTGCTGGAGTGGGGGGTGGGGGGGTGAGAGGGATGGGGTGGCTGGGTGATGGACACTGGGGAGGGTGTGTAGCACTGTGTGTTGTGCAAGACTGATGAATCACAGACCTGTACCCATGAAACAAATAATACATTATATGTTAATTAAAAAATAAAACACAAATAAATAAAACTCGGCGTTAAAAAAAGAAGAATGAGGACACAAGGATGGATGTAGCATGAGGTCAAGATACGCTGCCATCTACAGCAAACAAGGCACCATCAGCAAGAACAGGAGCCCTGCAAAGAGTACTCAGAGCCAATTCCAGGCACTGAGCAAGTCCAGATCTCCTAGAGTCACTGGACAAATAATGCAAAGCCTAGAAAATTCTTACTGGGAAATTGGTCCACCCACCTCAGTGGGTGTCTGTGAGCGTGAGGAGCTAGGAGATGAACCAATCAGGGGATAGATGTGTTGACATATTAAGTGGAAGTCAGTGCCACGGGGATATAAAATCAAATTCACCTCGAGATTCCGATTTCTGTCTCTTGACAGCAAAACACTGGCTCCCAAGGTTATAAAAAAGATACTTTTAGGGTCCCCAAACATGTTCTTAGCCAGTATAGAAGCGTGAGTCTGACCTTGAGAAAGGCTGCCCTTGGTGGTACCTGAGGTTTATAGACTTTAGATCTAACCATACTAAGTGTTCCATGATATTCTGCAATAATATTACAGTACTAGGCACTGTACCTATTAACATACATTTTCTCTTCCAATAATGCTCACAGCAACTATGATGTAAGTAATATAATTATTCCACTAAATGTTCATTAAGTTCCATGAGTACAAGGACATGATCTTCTTCACTACTATATACAGCACCTTGAACAGTGCCTAGCACACAGTAGGTGCTAAATAATATTTATTGAATAAATGAATAAAATGTTAACATGCAATTACAGGTTTAAAGAAGTTCAGCATGGTCTCCAAGGCTGAACAGCATATAGGAAAGTGAGCCTGAACCCAGATCTACTCACCAAGTCCAGCCTCCTAACCCACTATGTACAGGGAGTTTTCTTAAAAACAGACCCTCATGTTTATTATTTAATGCAGTTTTGTGTTTTGATTGGTATTAGAAGTAGAATTCTTTCCATGTATTTTTAATGCATGACTGCTGTATGCAAATAGGTTGCATTGATATATTTTTCTAGTATCCAGCCACTTTATTAAAGTACATTCCTTATTTTATCTCTTATCTTGCTGTGTCAGCCAAGATTTCTGGAACAGTGTCAAATTGATATTTTTGGTTTTTGTTTATTTGTTTGAGTTAGTTTTGTCAAGAATCACTTTAGTGTTTGATAATTAAAATTTATGTTGGTTACTGATTTGACATTTATCACTGAGAAATTAATCACCAATGCTTAGTTTTTATTAGAAATGGATGTTGAGTTTCATTAAATAGTTTTTCAGCACCTATTAAGATGATCACAATTTTTCTTATTTGATTCTATTTATATGATAAAGCACACTAATAGAAATGGTATTATTAAGGCATCATTAAAATCATATCTATACTTTCCCTATACTTTTCCTATACTTTTGAATTCTATTAACCAGAATTTTAAGTCAGATGTTCACACTGGTATTTGTGATTAAGACTGACAATTTTTTATATATTTTGGGTACTGATATTGAGGCTATGCTTAGTCACCTGTTCTGGAATGATTTAAATAATATCAGAACTCTCTCCTTCCTGAAAGGAATAATCAATTATATTATACTTTCAAATGTTGGGCCATCATGTATTCACAAAAATTATATTGATGAAAAATTTAAATAATGTGGAAAATGCTTATGCTACAATAATATATTTTTAAAAATCAGGACATAAGTTTGGTTATGTAGTAAGATCTCAATTATGTAAAAAAATTAAGAACAGAGAAGATTACAATTTTTTAGAAGTCCCCACACTTTCTCTCATTAACATGATCATGAAGAATTGTGTCTTCTGTAATTTCCAAATTTCATAAAATGAATATGAATTGCTTTTATAACTTAATAAAGCTTTTAAAAGAATGGAATGACATTTTTATATATTTTATAAAATATATGAAATGTATCGTTTATATAACATAAAAATATATAGAAGTGCACATATATCTAGATAGATGGAAATGTATATGGTTATTTATACCTATAAGGATAACCCATGTGGATATAGCTTTTTTTATCTTATCTGTTTAATTTACTTAATCTAATAAGTCATTTTTCTAATAAATGAACTGTTTAAAAATAATCAGAAATGAGAAATATTTCTTGGCTCTCACACCTATTTCCTCCTAAAACTAGTCTATTAAAAGAGACTAAAAAATAGGAGTCACAAATGATAGAACTGAAGGACTTTACAGGTCATCTAAGCTAACTCTTATTTTATAAATGAGAAAATTAAACAAAGTACAAAGATATTAAAGAACACATGCAATTACAGAACTCATAATACCATCACTAGAAAAGCTATTACCAACACTTCCTGATGGCATATGTCTAAGAGATGATACCAAAATGCATACTCACCATGCCGCTGTAGGAATGACGTAGCAGTATGGCATGTCCATAGAGGAGTGTCCGATGACCGCCACCTTGAGCAGTCTGTGGAGAGAAACGAAAGGGTCGACAAGAAAAAAAAAAAAAGAGTAAGCTTAACAGTCAGTAAGATACTCTCTTGTTATCAAGAAAAAGTTGAATAGGAAAGGACGCCTGGGTGGCTCAGTTGGTTGAGCGACTGCCTTCAGCTCAGGTCATGATCCTGGAGTCCCGGGATCGAGTCCCGCATCGGGCTCCCTGCTCAGCAGGGAGTCTGCTTCTCCCTCTGACCCTCCTCCCTCTCATGCTCTCTGTCTCTCATTCTCTCTCTCTCAAATAAATAAAAAATTAAAAAAAAAAAAAGAAAAGAAAAAGCTGAATAGGAAAGAACAAAGTAAAACTAAGCAAAGTTCTGTCGAAAGAATATTTAAATTGGAATAAGGCTATCAAGGAAATCTCTACTGTGGGGTTGGCAGTTGATCTGGTCCTCAAAGAATGAACTTGATTTTGGTAACTAGTCATAATTTGTAATTATTTTTTCATGGTTATTTATTGTATTCCCCATTATATTATGATCTGCATTGGGTAGGGACTATGGTACTTTATTCACCATCCTCCCCCAGGTTCCTAGCAAAATGCCTAGCACACAATAAGGATAATTATCTGTTCAACGAATGACTCTTTCTAAAACACAAAATTGATCAAATCACCTCCAGGTTTAAAATTTTCTCATGGCCTCCAACTGTTTTTAAAAAAGAGAGTTTACATTTTTTTATATGAAATAGAGGAAGGCTTCTCAAATTTTAGCAGGCTTACAAGTCACCAGGAGAGCTTAGGATAAAGAGTGAGGATACTAATTTGTGTATACTTTAAGAAGTGAAGAAAGCACATTAATATCTAATACTACTATATCTCTTTCCACTCAAAAGATATCCCCCCCTCACTATTGTTCCATACAATTTCTAAAAATAACTTTATTTACATGTTATGTTTAAAAGACCTCAAAACCGTTCTTAAAACAGGTATGGAAAGGTCTTCCAATAGGAAAAACTGCTTTTAAAAAAGGAGAATCACTTTTCTCATATACTGGGAGTAAAAGGGAAAAATCTACTTTGCAAAATCATATTCCTCCTCAGAACGAGGCCCTCTTTAAAAAGTACTTTCATTTTTTTTAAATATGTTTGATTTAGTGTGGCTAAGAACAATTTTATTCACCTTGTCTGATTTGGATCACTTTGATAGGAGCTTACCTTTTCAAACCAGATGTGGGCTCCAAAGCCATAAAATACTGAACTTGAATAACACTCGACAGTCATACCAATTAAAACAAGATTTTTTAGAAATGAAGGACAAGGCTTTAGATTTAACCCAAAAGCGTTAAGTGCTCCTTTTATTCTAAAGCTCTGCCTATAGAGTTCACATACATATAGTATGTATGTATGTGTGTATACACACACACACACAAACATGCACACACATACATATATAAATGTTCAAATTGGTTAAGCTAACACAGATATTGTAGTGTCATAGTGTCTGAATTTTCTTTCAACTATAGATTTTACACAATTAGACAATCACAGATATTTATACTATAGATTTCCTCACTACTTAAATACAAACTTATTCCACAGATTTAGTTTTAATAGAACACCCGTAAAAGTATGCAGATAACCCACAATAAATTAACTTTGTTACCTAAGAGAGCATTTTTTTTTAAGATTTTATTTATTTGACAGAGAGAGAGCACAAGCAGGGGGAGTGAGAGAGGGAGAAGCAGGCATCCCGCAGAGCAGGGAGATCGATGATGCGGGGCTCAATCCCAGGACCCTGGGATTGTGACCTGAGCCGAAGGCAGACACTTAATGCCTGAGCCACCCAGGCACCCCTTAAGAGAGCTTTTTAACACAAAGTGAATGCAATTTCTTTCACAGGGTCTACAATACTTTTCCTCTAACTTGTCATTTTAAAAGATACTACTCTAACTGGCTCTGAATCAGAAAAAAAAAAAAAATGTGTAATTTCCACTCTTGAGCAGATTGGATAACCTGTTCATTCAACATACATTTATCAAAAAAAAAAAAAAAATTATGTATGTGAGATGCATCCAAAGATGTACCTTGGTTCTTCTCTGTGTTTTTTTGATTTGGTCAGTCATGTTAATTTTTTTGGTAATTTGGCCTGCTCCTTGCTTTAATTGAAGTGAGCAAATATTTAGGGACTTCCTTTGCTGTAGGGAACTTCTGGTAGCCACTTCTAGGGTTATACCTTCAAGATTCTACAACATTGTGCCTCGTGTGGACTGTTGGACTCCCCAGAGCAATTTCAATGAGAAAAAGATAATCACTGCTGGGTGATGTATCAGAAGCAGTTGTAATTCAGGACCCTGGAACAAAGGTCCATTTTCCCTTTAGCCCCCCAAACCTAAATCTATAAGTACTCAGCTATATGACGGTATTATGCTATGAGAATCCCGCTAGGACCAACTAGATAGGAGATAATCAAGCTCATGGAGCAGGAAGCTCAAGGCTGGCCTGCCTTTCAAGATCACACACAGGAAAAGATAATCTTGGCATTTTTTGAAGTTAACATTTTAACTGTTAACACATGGGTAAAGTAAGCAGAGCTTTCAACTGTCCCAATTCAAAAAAAGTAGAAAATTAAATTTTACATAAGGTGAATACACTTTCAACTCACACTAATGCCATCTATACTTTAACTAATCCTGCTAATTCTCCAGTAAGTATTCTAGGAAAGAAACACTCTGTCCTATTCATTCAAAAAGTATTTATTCGAAGGCTACTGTCTGAGAGGTATGATAACCTGATGCCAAGGGTATCATGCGTAACAAGCTCACATTATATCTTCTTCCGCATTGAGGATCAACGTTTTCTCTGAAAACCAAAATTATTTATTCACTCAACAATTATATACTGGATCCCATGTAGTTTCCTTCAAATATTTGCACACTAACAGCAAAGAAAATGAAGTTAAAGCATTAACATACAAATAATGGAATGTTTCTTAATGCCTCCAACTACATGATGGATTATCAGATCCTTTTCGTACAATATTACCTGAAATTGATATGCCCTTGAGGTACATTTCCAAGTGTGACTTAGGCCCCACCTGTTCCTGAAAATGTAGCTGTCAATCCACAGTACCCCAGCTCTGCCCATTTGCTAGAGCCTGTGCTGTTGGTTAGTGAGCTGGCCCCAGGCAGAACCAGGATCTGGAAGTCAGCCTCTGCTAGACTACTGGGATCTCCTATAGATGTGGGGTCTACATGAAGGAGCTTCTGCCCTCTTAGGGAAAACAACAACAACAAAAACATTAACAACTGTCATCCCCAAACTCTCTCCGAATTTCGGATGCTGGAGAACTAAGCATCAGTTATTAGAAGGTAAAATTTGACTTTTTGAAATTATCAGTTAAAAACATGTTTTTGGTGTGTGTGGGTTTGGTCCCCTTACCCCTGAAATAAACTGACAGGGTTAATGATACACAGCAGTGTAAAAAGAACAAGAGCTCATGAGCTGTAAGTGGATAAGAGTCCAGAATACATTCAAACACAATCTAAGCAACACTGCTGTATGTATTCTAAACCAGCCTCGTTTTACACAAATTATCTTAATATCAGTTTAGTATTAATAAGCATTCCTATGGGGCGCCTGGGTGGCTCAGTTGGTTAAGCGACTGCCTTCGGCTCAGGTCATGATCCTGGAGTCCCGGGATCAAGTCCCGCATCGGGCTCCCTGCTCGACAGGGAGTCTGCTTCTCCCTCTGACCCTCCTCCCTCTCATGCTCTCTGTATCTCATTCTCTCTGTCTCAAATAAATAAATAAAATCTTAAAAAAAAAAAAAAGCATTCCTATGCCTCTAGCTTGCCAGGATCTTGCCAAAGATGTCCGGTTAGGAGACCCATATTATAACTGAAAGCTCTGATGTAAATGCGTCTACATTTACGTTTATTTAGAACAATATGCAGTCGATGGGCATATAATGTATTCATCTGTTATTCTCTGTGGGAAGGGGAACAAATTGGATCACTGTAACTACATCTGAATTATTACTATTAGAACTTAAAATGTAAGAGCAGAAAAGTATAAAACATAAAACCGTAATAGCAATGACTAAGATAAACTAAAGGCGTTTATATGCACATAAAAATTATTGGCACTGTGTTTCTGTGGTTTGGGTTTTTTAGCTCTGTTCTTTAAATATGTGTGTTATATACTGGCTTATTAACATGTCACTTGTATGGCTGCTTTTAAAACTAATTTACTAATCACATAATATCTAAATATTTTAAGTTTTCTGTTTTTCTAGTCTTTTCTGTACAGAGATGTTATGTTAACAAATGGAGGACGTTTCTCATAATTCCAGGCCCTTATTATGCAAACATTTTTTTTAATAAGTCAGACTACAGAAATTCTCCATAGCCCTTGACTGCTATGACATAACATGCCATTTTAGAAGTAAAACAATGAAATCTTAACAAGAATTTATTACTGCAGGTAATACTTAGCTAAGCTGCCAAAATTTAAAACAACAGACAACAAGGATAAGAAATTTGCATTAGAGAACGTCTTGCATTGTGTTCAGATATTTAAGCAGAGAAGCTTTTCAGTTTACCTTCAAATACTAATAGTAAAACTTGAGAAATGAGTTATTCCAGGGAGAAAAACAGAAAAATATCTCCATGCTTAAGCTTTCAAATCATCTGAGAAAAACACAAATGGGAATGGCTCAAGATCAACCAGAGCCGCACAGAGTTATGGAGCCTGGTATTCTGGTCGACCTATGGGTCTGCAAGCAGCCGGAGATATTCACAGTCCTGCCATCTTTAATAGTGAACCACACAACAGATTCACAGGATGACTGTAATACTTAATGAGAAATCTGGCTTCAGTGCAAAATAAACATGTCTGACAAAGCCAGTTGAAATGGCACTGGTTGGCTTACTTCTGATGGGGTCTTAACCAAAAGCCTCTGAAGTGGGGCAGATCTAAGGTCTATGACAGTATTGATTGACCATTGTGCCAAGAGCAGAAATGGGTTCCCGCCACAAGGAAGCATCTGTCTGGTTCTAGGAGGTTAAATGATGCCTGTCCAGGTATGAAACCCAAAGCAAATCATGATTGAAAGGTGACAGCTGAAGAAAATTCAGCATCTTTTCCCTTTTAAGTGGCTTAAATTACTATAATTTCATGCATATACCCTCTGCTCAGATCCTAACCTTTCCAAGATCATCCAATACAGCTAAGATAATAAACCACTGGGCTCCTGGCTTTGCAGTTAAAAGGAATTAGAGCATAATTAAATTATTTTAGGTATGCTACCTGGTTTAAATTGATTCTGCACATCATCTTGCTGTTTGCATTGATTTTTATATGAACCTGCTCTCATGAAAGAGCTTAGAACAGAAGTTTCAGGTAACAATTCCATTCACCCTCGTCTAAGGGAAAGTAGATATGGCACTGGATAAGGGATTGATGTGATAAAATGGCAAGATGATAAAAGGAGTACAGTAAATGCAGAAGTGGTAAGAAAAACTAAATTTTTCAAACCCAATTTCATTAGCTAGGTATTAATATTTGCATAGGCAGGTTTTACTGCTATTTATACCATTTTCACAATTAAAATGCTTGTTTCACGATGTTTAAGTGGTTAATGATCTCTCTCCCCAATGTTATAATTAGTATCTTCTACTGAAAACTAGTAGCTGTAGTTATTTGAAATTTTGGAAAATGTCGTGTCCTTGCTGACAGCTGGCTTCAAAGAAGGCTCTGCTCTGTCATCCCATCCAAACTGTCAAATTCCTAATGTTCATGAAGAGGTCCAGTTGTCAGGACCTCATAATGCTCCTGGTTCAGAGTATTGGAAAATATGAATGATAGACTTAGCTAAGTAACTCCATGCACGGACACGAACACTTTGCTTCCTTTTTTACATGCCACCTTTTTGTTTATTTTTTAAAAGATTTTATTTATTTGAGTCCACCTTTTTAATCTACATCCAGAATTTTGATTTAATAGGTCTCATAGTTTGTATCTTTTTAAATGATATTCCTTTGAATTTTTTAATTATCTTAAGCCTTTGCTAAGTGAATACAGTAAGTTTCTCTATATGTTGTTTCTTGGCTTTTAGAATAAAAAAAATTAAATTTCATGAATGAAATATGAGAGATAGGATAGGTACGTAAAAATGAAACCAAAAAAATTTCTAGTTTATGTCTCAAAAGAATGACATTCTGCTCTTCCCCTTCTTCACCTGCATATTTTCTTCAATAACATAACCATGTACTCTACTCTCCTCTTTGAGCTTATCTCCTTTTAAAACCTTTCCATTTTTCTAATTTGATTAAGAAATGAAAAGGAGTTAAATTATTTTCACTTCTCCCAGAGTAGGTAATTCGATAATAGCTTCTTGGTGCCTCTTCTAATTTCCCAGAGTACAAATCTCCTACTGTATTCATGCAAGACAGCTTAAAAACAAAACAGTCAGTATAATTCCAAGTGAAAAATTCTTTTTTTTTTTTTTTTTAATTTTTAAGTAGACTCCACGCCCAATGCAGGGCCCAAGGTGGGGCTCGAACTCACAACCCTAAGATCAAGACCTGAGCTGAGGTCAAGAGTCAGATCCCTAAGCGACTAAGCCACCCAGGTGCTCCCTGCCCCAGAGTGAAAACTCTGAAGGAAAGCTGTTGAAAAAAAATTTATGTTTTAACAGGAGAAATTCCTAACATTGGCTAAATAAAACAATATGTTACAATATGACCCAAGATATCAAACGTCTTTCATTAAGCTTCAAATCTAAATGCGTGATTTATTTAAATTTACAAGTTCCAAAGTTTGATTTAAATTTTTATTTTTTAAGATTTTTTTTTTAATTTATTTGACAGAGAGATAGACAGAGCCAGAGAGCACAAGCAGAGGGAATGGCAGAGGGAGAGGGAGAGGGAGAGGGAGAAGCAGGCTCTACACTGAGCAGGGAGCCTGATGTGGGGCTCGATCCCAGACCCCTGGGATCATGACCTGAGCCGAAGGCAGATGCTTAACCATCTGAGCCACCCAAGTGCTCCTGATTTAAATTTTAAAAGCTTGAAAATGTGAACAAAAGTGCCATGAATTAAAAAATAAATACATGTAACCAAACTTAAAACGCACGAAGTATTATATACATTAACAGATGATCCAGTGTCTTACCTTCATCATGAATTTCTGTAGGGGCATAAGGAAAAGAGAGAAAATATTAAATATACATTATTTCAAAGATTTTAAAATAGCTCTTATTTATAAAGATTCCACTGTTCAAAATGGAGTTATGTGAACAACAGAAGCATAAAAAACCACATTCACTGTGGTGTCACAAGAAAATTTAGTATCAACTACATGCTAGAGAAAAGGTGTAGCAAGCAAAACTCTCTTTAAAAATGTCTTTACATTAGTTTTTCCTATTTCTGTGAAAACATGCTCCTCTACTTTAACGCCTGATTCAATTTACAACATAGCTAAGCAGAAAAAATAACCAAAGGTAAAATCTCAAAAATTACACTCTGAAAATGCTTTAAATTTTTTTATTTCATTTTTTGCATAAAAATGCCGTGATATAAACAGCAACCCAACAAAGTTTAGTAAAAACAGTGCATTAGAAACAGGTAACGTGAATTGTAAACTAAAATGCTGTGATAAGCTGCTCATATTTCATGCAAATTAACAGTAAGCAAGTCCTACACACTACATATTGTGAGATGTGAATTTCAAAGAAAAATCACAAAAACTTTTCTTTTTCCCTTAAAATGACACAGCCTCTTTTCATGATTTACATATATTATAACAGCTCTTTTTTGCTTCTACAAAACATAATATGCACATGGCATTTCTTCATTTTCCTTTAGACCCATAGCGTTTGACTCCCTCTTCTTAAAAGGAGTACACAGATGAGAAAGAGCTAAGAAGGAAAAATGATATTATATTTCCAAACTTAGGGTTAAATTTAGTTGTCACGGCATGTAAGCCCCACAGAGAAAAGATACACATATTTACATTCATTTTAGAGAAAACAGCAAGGGGAAGTTTTCTAAAATAGGTATTTGTAAATACCACAGTAATGTTCCTGAAACATACACGCATAGTAATTTATATATAACTAAATGGCAACTCTACTGTGACTGGGTTTTTTTTTTAATTTTTAATATTATAATTTGGTTAAAGTTTTATTTAAGTAATCTCTACACCCAACCTGGGGCTCAAACTCTCAACCCCGAGATCAAGAGTTGCATGCTCTTCTGACTGAGCCAGCCAGGCGCCCCTGCACTTCTATAATTTTTAAGGAAAAAGTGTAAAGACCCATTTCATTCTTAGCTTTAAAAATATAGGCTGTTTGCTTACACTGTTGTGATATCAATGGTAAATGATATCAGAAAACTTATTTTCCATGATGAAACTGACCAGTCATCCTAAATGTGATCTCTGGTGATATATACTATCACTACATGAGGAATTAGGAAAAAATCATTTTTCAGCCTTAATTCAAAGAAAAACAAAAACCCAAAATTTTGCTACAGATCACGGTTTATGACACATACCTTATTCATGAGATTTTTATTTTTTTAATTGATCTAGGTTTTGGAGATTTTTCCTTAAGAAAGTTCTCAGCCAATTTTGTCAGTTATCTAAGGTTAAACTACTTCAGGACTGTAGTAAATAGAAACAAGAACGGTCAGGGCAGTCCCAGGTCTGCTAGTCACAAGTTCTAAGTTGTGTCTCACTTCAAGAAGGGCAAGTCACAGGAGAGAATAATCCGGATATAGGGTAAAAGAGAACAAAAACTGAACATTAGCGAAGGCCAAAATATCCATCTGTAGAATGAGAAAGAAGAGCAGATGTAATAGACTCACATTATCAAAAGATAATCAAAAACGTGATTTGTGGTGTTACTAACACTAGCTATTTGTACAAATCATCTGTTGGTCCATTTGGCTTAAGTTCTAGCGAAAACAAAAGAAATTCAAAACAGATCATTCAAGGGCAAAAAAGAAAGCAAGATACATTAAAACAAAAAGGATAAATATGTTATTTTAATCTCAATATAAATAAACACTGTATGGGTATGATAAAAAGCAACAGAAAAAGTACCAAAAATCCTTTAAACATTGCTGGCAATGATTAAAAAAAAAAAAGAAACCCAGGCATAAAGATAAATATTGAAGAGAATAGTCTTGATGTAGGTTAAGAATATCACCTTATGCTTACAAGTTTACACTTATTTATTTCCCTCATGGAAAGATAATTAGATAAAAGCTAAAATTCTATTAGATGAGATACAGAAGTTCAGGACTATAAACACAATTAAGAGTCCAGGCACCAACATGGATTGACACTGCTTTCTGTCTAAGAAGAAACTGGAGGAGGATGAAACCCAAAGGGGCAGATTTTAGTTCTTCAGGGTGAAATTGCAAGCAGCTATAGCTCAGTGTCCCCGGTTCAGTGTAATTACTTCAGAACTGGCAGTCGGATGAAGCTTCGAATGTGAGCAAGAGTTGGAAGCATACCAGGCATTATGCAAAATAAACAGGAACCAGCAAGAGGAATAGTGCTTCTTACGCTTTAACTCCAACAAAGATGGCCCCGGGGATCTAATGGATGGCAAACTGAAGCAGAATAGTCTTTGGTCTAGAAAAGTATGTCATTTGATCTAGCACATCAGAAAGACCTTAGGGATTTTCTTAGCATATGCAAATGATCATGAGTAGAAAAACAAATCAGGAGGGGCGGATCAAGATGGCGGAGGAGTAGGAGACCTGGATTTCGTCTCCTCTCAGGAATTCAGCTGGATAGGGATCAAACCATTCTGAACACCTACAAACTCAACAGGAGGTCGAAGAAAAGAAGAGCAACAACTCTCTCATAAGAAAAGCGACCACTTTCTGGAAGAGTCATATTCTATCCCTTCATAGTAGTTACCCATATTTTTGGCTTATATATATAAGTTGTTCTCTCTTTAAAATTCTGAGATAGTTTCTTCTAACAGATCAAAATATACCCTAAATCTCTAGTATATGGTGTTTTCTGTTCCGCTGCCTGATCACATCCTCTCCCTTTTTTTTTCTTTTTTTAAATCCTCTTCTTTCTTTTTTCAAACAACTTCTTATCAATTCCTTTTATAAAATTTTTTATACTTTCCATCTTTACAGTCATATTCCATCCCTTCATCATATCAACCCTTATTTTTGTACATATATAAGTTTTTCTTTCTTTAAAATTTTGGGAGGCACTTTCTTCTAACAGACCAAAATACACCCCAAATCTAGTGTGTGGCACTGATCATATTTGATCACATTCTGGTTTTTTTGTTGTTGTTTTGTTTTGTTTGTTTTTGTTTTTATCTTTATCTTTTTCTTTTTTTTCTTTTTCTTTTTTCTCTCTTTCCCTTTCTTTTCCCACTGCTTCAGGTTTTTTCTGATTTGTTTAGAGTATATTTTCTGGGGACGTTGTTACTCTGCTAGCATTTTGTTCTCTCATTAATCTATTCTCCTCTGCACAAAATGACAAGACGGAAAAAATCACCTCAACAAAAAGAACAAGAGGTAGTACCGACTGCCAGGGACCTACTCAATACGGACATTAGTACAATGTCAGATCTAGAGTTCAGAATCATCACTTTAAAGATACTAGCTGGGCTTGAAAAAAATATGGAAGTTATTAGAGAAACCCTTTCTGGAGAAGTAAAAGAACTAAAATCCAACCAAGTAGAAATCAAAAAGGCTATTAATGAGGTGCAATCAAAAATGGGGGCGCTAACTGCTAGAATAAATGAGGCAGAAGAGAGAATCAGTAATATAGAAGATGAAATGATGGAAAATAAAGAAGCTGAGAAAAAGAGAGATAAACAACTACTGGATCACGAGGGCAGAATTCGAGAGATAAGCGATACCATAAGACGAAACAACATTAGAATAATTGGGATCCCAGAAGAAGAAGAAAGAGAGAGAGGGGCAGAAGGTATAATGGAGCAAATTATAGCAGAGAACTTCCCTAATTTGGGGAAGGAAACAGGCATGAAAATCCAGGAAGCACAGAGAACCCCTCTCAAAATCAATAAAAATAGGTCAACACCCCGACATCTAATAGTAAAACTTACGAGTCTCATAGACAAAGAGAAAATCCTGAAAGCAGCTCGGGAGAAGAGATATGTAACCTACAAGGGTAGAAACATTAGATTGGCAACAGACCTATCCACAGAGACCTGGCAGGCCAGAAAGGACTGGCAGGATATATTCAGAGCACTAAACGAGAAAAATATGCAGCCAAGAATACTATATCCAGCTAGGCTGTCATTGAAAATTGAAGGAGAGATAAAAAGCTTCCAGGACAAACAAAAACTAAAGGAATTTGCAAACACAAAACCAGCCCTACAGGAAATCTTGAAAGGAGTCCTCTAAGCAAAGAGAGACCCCAAAAGCAACATAGACCAGAAAGGAACACAGACAATATACGGTAACAGTCACCTTACAGGCAATACAATGGCACTAAATTCCTATCTTTCAATAGTTACCCTGAATGTAAATGGGCTCAATGCCCCAATCAAAAGACACAGGCTATCAGACTGGATTAAAAAACAAGACCCATCGATATGCTGTCTGCAAGAGACTCATTTTCGACCCAAAGACAGCCCCCGATTGAAAGTGAGGGGGTGGAAAACCATTTACCATGCTAATGGACACCAAAAGAAAGCTGGGGTGGCAATCCTTATATCAGACAAATTAGATTTTAAACCAAAGACTGTAATAAGAGATGAGAAAGGACACTATATCATACTTAAAGGATCTATCCAACAAGAAGATCTAACAATTGTAAATATCTATGCCCCTAACATGGGAGCAGCCAATTATATAAGCCAATTAATAACAAAAGCAAAGAAACACATCGACAACAATACAATAATAGTGGGGGACTTTAACACCCCCCTCACTGAAATGGACAGATCATCTAAGCAAAAGATCAACAAGGAAATAAAGACTTTAAATGACACACTGGACCAAATGGACTTTACAGACCTATTCAGAACATTCCACCCCAAAGCAACGGAATACACATTCTTCTCTAGTGCCCATGGAACATTCTCCAGAATAGATCACATCCTAGGTCATAAATCAGGTCTCAACCGGTACCAAAAGATTGGAATCATTCCCTGCCTTTTTTCAGACCACAATGCTTTGAAACTAGAGCTCAATCACAAGACAAAAGTCAGAAAGAACTCAAATACATGGAGGCTAAAGAGCATCCTACTAAAGAACGAATGGGTCAACCAGGAAATTAAAGAAGAATTAAAAAAATACATGGAAACCAATGAAAATGAAAACACAACTATTCAAAATCTTTGGGATGCAGCAAAGGCAGTCCTAAGAGGAAAGTATATAGCAATACAAGCCTTTCTCAAGAAGCAAGAAAGGTCTCAAGTATACAACCTAACCCTACACCTAAAGGAGCTGGAGAAAGAACAGCAAATAAAGCCTAAACCCAGCAGGAGAAGAGAAATAATCAAGATCAGAGCAGAAATCAATGAAATAGAAACTAAAAGAACAGTAGAACAGATCAATGAAACTAGGAGCTGGTTCTTTGAAAGAATTAACAAGATTGATAAACCCCTGGCCAGACTTATCAAAAAGAGAAGAGAAATGACCCACATCAACAAAATCATGAATGAAAGAGGAGAGATCACAACCAAAACCAAAGAAATACAAACAATTATAAGAACATATTATGAGCAACTCTATGCCAGCAAATTAAATAACCTGGAAGAAATGGATGCATTCCTAGAGATGTACCAACTACCAAAACTGAACCAGGATGAAACAGAAAACCTGAACAGACCTATAACCACTAAGGAAATTGAAGCAGTCATCAAAAATCTCCCAAAAAACAAAAGCCCAGGGCCAGATGGCTTCCCAGGGGAATTCTACCAAACATTTCAAGAAGAATTAATACCTATTCTTCTGAAACTGTTCCAAAAAACAGAACTGGAAGGAAAACTTCCCAACTCATTTTATGAGGCCAGCATTACCTTGATCCCAAAACCAGACAAAGACCCCATCAAAAAGGAGAATTACAGACCAATATCCCTGATGAACATGGATGCAAAAATTCTCACCAAAATACTAGCCAATAGGATCCAACAGTACATTAAAAGGATTATTCACCATGACCAAGTGGGATTTATCCCTGGGCTGCAAGGTTGGTTCAACATCCGCAAATCAATCAATGTGATACAATACATTAACAAAAGAAAGAACAAGAATCATAGGATCCTCTCAATAGATGCAGAAAAAGCATTTGACAAAGTACAGCATCCTTTCTTGATCAAAACTCTTCAGAGTATAGGCATAGAGGGTACATACCTCAATATCATAAAAGCCATCTATGAAAAACCTACAGCGAATATCATTCTCAATGGGGAAAAACTGAGAGCTTTCCCCCTAAGGTCAGGAACGCGGCAGGGATGTCCACTATCACCACTGCTATTCAACATAGTATTGGAAGTCCTAGCCACAGCAATCAGACAACAAAAAGAAATCAAAGGCATCCAAATTGGCAAGGAAGAAGTCAAACTCTCACTCTTTGCAGATGATATGATACTTTATGTGGAAAACCCAAAAGACTCCACCCCAAAACTGCTAGAACTCATACAGGAATTCAGTCAAGTGGCAGGATATAAAATCAATGCACAGAAATCAGTGGCATTCCTATACACCAACAACAAGACAGAAGAAAGAGAAATTAAGGAGTCGATCCCATTTACAATTGCACCCAAAACCATAAGATACCTAGGGATAAATTTAACCAAAGAGGCAAAGGATCTGTACTCAGAAAACTATAAAATACTCATGAAAGAAATTGAGGAAGACACAAAGAAATGGAAAAACGTTCCATGCTCATGGATTGGAAGAACAAATATTGTGAAGATGTCAATGCTACCTAGAGCAATCTACACATTCAATGCAATCCCCATCAAAATACCATCCACTTTTTTCAAAGAAATGGAACAAATAATCCTAAAATTTGTATGGAACCAGAAAAGACCCCGCATAGCCAGAGGAATGTTGAAAAAGAAAAGCAAAGCCGGCGGCATCACAATTCCGGACTTCCAGCTCTATTACAAAGCTGTCATCATCAAGACAGCATGGTACTGGCACAAAAACAGACACATAGATCAATGGAACAGAATAGAGAGCCCAGAAATAGACCCTCAACTCTATGGTCAACTCATCTTTGACAAAGCAGGAAAGAATGTCCAATGGAAAAAAGACAGTCTCTTCAACAAATGGTGTTGGGAAAATTGGATAGCCACATGCAGAAGAATGAAACTGGACCATTTCCTTACACCACACACAAAAATAGACTCCAAATGGTTGAAAGACCTCAATGTGAGACAGGAGTCCATCCAAATCCTAAAGGAGAACACAGGCAGCAACCTCTTTGACCTCAGCCGAAGCAACTTCTTCCTAGAAACATCGCCAAAGGCAAGGGAGGCAAGGGCAAAAATGAACTATTGGGACTTCATCAAGATAAAAAGCTTTTGCAAAGCAAAGGAAACAGTCAACAAAACCAAAAGACAACCAACAGAATGGGAGAAGATATTTGCAAATGACATATCAGATAAAGGGCTAGTATCCAAAATCTATAAAGAACTCATCAAACTCAACACCCAAAGAACAAAGAATCCAATCAAGAAATGGGCAGAAGACATGAAAAGACATTTTTCCAAAGAAGACATCCAAATGGCCAACAGACACATGAAAAAGTGCTCAGTATCGCTCGGCATCAGGGAAATCCAAATCAAAACCTCAATGAGATACCACCTCACACCTGTCAGAATGGCTAAAATTAACAAGTCAGGAAATGACAGATGTTGGCGGGGATGCGGAGAAAGGGGAACCCTCCTACACTGTTGGTGGGAATGCAAGCTAGTGCAGCCACTCTGGAAAACTGTATGGAGGTTCCTCAAAAAGTTGAAAATAGAGCTCCCATATGATCCAGCAATTGCACTACTGGGTATTTACCCCAAAGATACAAAAGTAGGGATCCGAAGGGGTACGTGCACCCCAATGTTTATAGCAGCAATGTCCACAATAGCCAAACTGTGGAAAGAGCCAAGATGTCCATTGACAGATGAATGGATAAAGAAGATCTGGTATATATATACAATGGAATATTATGCAGCCATCAAAAGGAACGAGATCTTGCCATTTGCAACGACGTGGATGGAACTGGAGGGTATTATGTTGAGTGAAATAAGTCAATCAGAGAAAGACAAGTATCATATGATCTCACTGATATGAGGAATTCTTAATCTCAGGAAACAAACTGAGGGTTGCTGGAGTGGGGGGTGGGGTGGGAAGGATGGGGTGACTGGGTGATAGACACTGGGGAGGGTATGTGCTCTGGTAAGCGCTGTGAATTGTGCAAGACTGTTGAATCTCAGATCTGTACCTCTGAAACAAATAACGCAATATATGTTAAGAAAAAAAAAAAAAAAAGAAGAAGAAGAAGGTAGCGGGAGGGGAAGAATGAAGGGGGGGAATCGGAGGGGTAGACGAACCATGAGAGACGATGGACCCTGAAAAACAAACTGAGGGTTCTAGAGGGGAGGGGGTGGGAGGATGGGTTAGCCTGGTGGTGGGTATTGAGGAGGGCACATTCTGCATGGAGCACTGGGTGTTATGCACAAACAATGAATCATGGAACACTTCATCTAAAACTAATGATGTAATGTATGGGGATTAACATAAGAATAAAAAAAAAATTAAAAAAAAAAAAAAAGAAAGAAAAACAAATCAGATAGCAATACTCCACTCTGAAAATTGTAATCAAACACTGGACATCAAGAGAATGCATAATTACATTCAAACTGTTGCTGGTATAAAGAAACGGTGATTCAGGTGACGTAAAAAGCTCCTCTACCATAATTAGACCTTTCAGTTCAACCTTGAGTTTTTTAAACTGTTATTTCAGTTTTGTGAAATGACAGTTGATTAAAAAAAATTAATACTTCTGTATATGGACCTGTTTCAGAAGTTTTAAAAGAACCTTTCTGAAATGCCTTTTTAAAAGTTATATAGATATAGAATTAGCACAAAATAAAAATTTGGGGGCTTGTCACTAAGGAGAGTTAGCCAATACAACAATCTAAGAGACTAAGGCAAAATTTTGACTCAGGAGTCCTTATTTTAAAACGAAGTTTCCATTAGAGGGACAGAATGTCCTACCCTGCACACAAGCTATCCATCGAATTTCACCTCACGGGTCACCTTTTCTCTCCATGTCTCAAAATCCTAAAATTTCTCCATAATCTTCCAACTGGTAACCTCTAATTTGTGAGTGAGGATCCATCTGATAAACTTCATTATGTCGAGAAAAAAAAAAGTTATTTCACCACCGAAGACTTGGGGTTATTGGTGGATGTTTCTTTTTTACTGAAGTCTAACTGACATGCAATGTTATATTATTTTCAGGTGTACAATATATTCATCCGACAATCTATACATTACTCGATGCTCCCCACAGTAAGTATAATCACCATATGTTACTATAATATTGCTGACTATATCCCCTATGTTATGCTATTTCAGTTATTTTATAACTGAAAGTCTGTATCTCTTAATGCCTTTCACGTATTTCACCCACCACCCCCCCCCCCCCACCTCCCCTCTGGCCACTAGTTTGTTCTCTGCATTTATGAGTCTATTTCTGGTTTTTGTTATTGTTGTTGTTCGTTCATCTGTTTTGTTTTTCGGATTCCACATATAAGTGAAATGATACAGTATGTATCTTTCTCTGTCTGACTTACTTCACTTATCATAATACCCTCTAGGCCCATCCATGTTGGTGGCTGTTTTAAGGTAATAATGTTCCCAACATATTTCAGGGAATGAAAGAAGTTTAAGAGTAAAAACTCCAAGTTCCAAGTGTGTATCAAGATAGACTATCTACTAGGATATATGGTTATACATTTGTAAAAACAAAACTCTCAACTACTTCCCTTATGATGACAACATCGTATGCAAATGCTTAACTTTCTAGGGATTCCCCACTAAAAATATCCAAGACTGAACTGATGGACAGACATGTTGACTGTAGGCCCAGAAAGCATCTAAAAGGAGCTCAGCTTCCAGCCCATGAAAGAGCAATGGTACCTGTAATGATAGGTCCCGTGGCTATGCCCTCGCATTGCTCCTATTAATGACGATCCCTGGCACCTAGTGATATGTGCGTGCTGGTATCTTTTAAAGAATTCATCATATTTTGGGGGCAGGTTGGTAGTAATGTTGTCATTTTTAACCTATTGACAACTCTGTCTAGGCAGGGTTTAAATGGACTGCCTTTTCTTTTGAGTGTAATGGATTTGACATATACATATACATGTGTGGAATTATGTAGTTCTTCTTGAGAAGGATAAGAGAAATAATAATAAGCTGATAAGCTACTATAAATCCTCCCATTTTCTCTCTCAGACACACATTTGTAAATCACTGAGCTGCATGAACATCCAAAATATGAAGTAGAAGAACAATTTAGAGCTTTCGTCTTTGCATAGCTTGTCTTGTGAAAAAGATTTCTTAAATCAAAAACAAAAAATTCATCTCTACACAGAATATATGGGTCATAATGACCTGATTATACATAAAGCCTCACCTATACTCAGACCACCTTGTATAGCAAGATAGAGAAGATTCTATTTTTTTTTCCAAATCATTTCAAACATGAATGAACCTTGATAACATGAAAGCATTTCACAGACCCTCACATAATAGCACTTGCACATGAAAACATATTATTTAAAAAAAAAAAAAAACTGTTACTGAGTTAGGAACATTTGAAAGAATTCTGTATTTTAACAATTACAACAGCATCAATGTATTCTTGAAAAGAGCAAGTAAATATATGAGACCTCATTTGGTCTATAGACAATGCTTCACATATAAAAATATCACAATCTTTTCCACCCCTTCTCCCCAAACTCCACCTGTGACCTGCAATCCCAGGCCCCATGTTAGAGACCAAAGCTATGGGTTAGGGGTGCCAGAAGGCTGGGGTGGAGTAGAGGAAAAGAAGAGGCGATCAATCACCTGTTAATCCAGGACTCACCAACGTTATTCTCCCTTGGTGCATGAAGAGCAGAATTTGATTACTCAGTAGGCTCATGATCAAATGCAAAACACTCAAAGATGCTCAAAGAGACACTGGGAAACAAGTGGAGAGAGGAAGGGAGGGAGGGAGGAAGAGATTGATTAAGACTGACTGATTGACCTTGGATGAAACTATCCAGAATCATGCTTTCAGAAAATTTATAAAGAAGCCATCTTAATTACCATATATATTTAAGTTTTAGAATGCTCCTAAAGGTCTTCATCTGGGGTTGTTAAGTGTACTACACAGATAAGAATAACAGTGTTAAAATAGGACACCTGTCTCAGAACAAAGTCATGGCAAGTACTGCCACATTCTAAACCACACTGTTATACCACCTAAGCAGGAACACCAAAGGGGGTGGCTGAAAATCCACTTGCTGCCCTTGGCTGACCCCCAGTTCTGGTCTTCCAGAAGCAGATGGAGAGCAAAGAGATGATTTCTGGGAGGGAGGTTTTCGTAGGCTCATAGTCCTGCTCTCCCCCGCACCCAAGCTTGCCCTAGCAAGAGTGGCTTCAGGGACACCTGTGTCCTCAGGATGCAGGACACTAGAGACCAGCATCTGACTGTGCCTGAAGATCAAGATGAAGAGACAGGCTAAGTAGGCTGTGGCAGCAGAGGGCAGGGCTGCCACTGGGAGGTGGCTTGCTGCAAACAAGCAGACTGGCCGTCCTAGAAAGAGGCAGCCTGGAGAATGTCTGTAATGCCCCCAAGAGACCGTAGGACAAGGCAGTCATCACCACCGACCAGCTGGGGGACCAGTGGCTGCAGCAAGAGAACCACAGGTCAGATTTCTGGGGATGGGCATGCCCCAGAAAACCCTCCCACGTGCCCCCCAAAGCATGTCAGCTTTAACACCCAACAAGCTTGATGAACAGCACTGCTATCAAGACTTCCTGCCAACTCTCCTCTTCTCCCATGTTCCCACTACACCCTGAGAGGGGCAGGAGCTCTGGACAAGGGGCAGAGGTGTGAGGAACCCGGCAGCATGAAGTGAGAGGCAGCTTCCCACAGCCCTTTCCCCTCCAGGCCTAGACTGGGCCTCAAGACAAGTAACTTGCACTAACTTCAGACTTCACCTATTACACAGGATTGGGCGATTTAATTACCAAAATGAGACTTTTGTGACTTGAAATGACTGGCGGGGGTGTCTCATGGTCCGAATATAAGAAAGGTTGTAGGACCCATCCTAATTTAACCAATGGGACAGAGGAGAACAAGGCCCCCCCCCGGAGCAGGTAGGTAGGCAGGGAGTTAATTTGTTTTTGGTTACCCTTCAAGGTACCTGTTATCGTAGAATTTCAAACTTCTAATGACAAATGCATAAGATTTTAATTACACGGGTCTTCAAAGAAAGAAAGAGTTCAAATCTAAAAATTACTGAGTGATGTGCTCATAGTGACTATCAGTTTTCTCAAATGAATCCAGAAGGGTATTTTAATTACATGATACCTAAATGGCAGTATATTCCAGCATCAATGTTTTATTATTAATATCATGGTAATATTTTAGAACAATAAAGGACTAGTCCAGATTCTGACCCTACAGACAAGGAGATTATATCCACAGAGAGCCTACATAACTGCATGATTTTCAGCTCAATATTACTTCCATTACTTTCTCAGAATCAGAAAGAAATCTCTACTGCAAAGATTTACAAATAAACTTAATTTTGAGATGCAAATATTACTCAGCCATCAGAAAAGATGAATACCCAACTTTTACATCAACATGGCTGGGTCTGGAGGAGATTATGCTAAGTGAAATAAGTCAAGCAGAGAAAGTCAATTATATGGTTTCACTTATTTGTGGAACATAAGGAATAACATGGAGGACATTAGGAGAAGGAAGGGGAAAATGGGGAGGGGGAATTGGAGGGAGAGATGAACCATGAGAGACTATGGACTCTGAGAAACAAACAGGGTTTTAGAGGGGAGGGGGGAGGGGGATTGGTTAGCCCAGTGACGGGTATTAAGGAGGGCACGTACTGCATGGAGCACTGGGTGTTATACGAAAACAATGGATCGTGGATCACCACATCAAAAACCAATGATGTATTGTATGGTGACTAACATAACATAATAAAATTTTTTAAAAATTTAAAAAAATAAGAAAAAGCCACATAGTGAGGCAGATCAAAAGTAGCCAGCTACATAGAGGAAGAAAGAGGAAATACTTACAGACAATGGCAAAGGGGGTTTCTATTTGTGCAAACATCCTATTTCCAGGAGATTTGAAAGTGGCTTGAATGGTTGGTTCAAGAAAAAGTATCTAGGTATGGAACAGAAATGGTGTAATGGAAGTGAAGGGGTACAAAGATAAAAAAAGACAAAGAGACTTGTTTCAGGATGGCTGATATTGCCGGGGGACCCAAAAAGGTGACAAACATGTTCTGAGAAACAGGATTTCATTCCCAAGACAAGAACAATGTGAAGCCTGGATTAGAATTTTAACTATAGGCACAGAAGATAAGAAATTTCAAAACAAAAACAAATTGAACAAAATTAGGAATAGTTTAGCTATGAATAGATAATGAATTTAAATTATCGCCAGAAATATAATATTGAAGCAGTAGTTCTCAAAATCAATATACAGGTGTCATCATCATGGAAATGGTCACTTATTAAAAAAAAAAAAGTTTCCATGAGTATAAAGGGATATAGTAAGTGCAAAAGAACCAAGATCCACAAAAAGAGGTGAACATGCACTCATTTGGGAAACAGCACTGAAAGCCTCCTGAAAAGGTAGCAAAATGTTCACAATATGGAGAATATCGAGAAAATCAGATCCCACAATCAGGAAAAATAATAAAAATGAAGCCCATCAGTTAAGCCAATCTTTAAAAAGTCATCCTATTAAGTCACAGAGCAAATAAAAACAAAATAATACAACAATGGAAATAATACAATATGCGCCCCCCTGCTTTGCATGCTCTGGAAAAAAGTGGATCAGGAACATCAGTGTTGGTGAGACTCTAATTTCCATTCAGAATTATTTGGGATATTCAGGGTCTTCGGGACTGGAAGGATCCTTCCCTCTCCCTCTCTTTTTAGCAGAAGAGGAAAGGGACACCAACGTAGTAATGTGGCCACTTTACACAATTTGTCACAATGTTGGTCCAGACTTAGCTTCTGGAATCCCGCGACGGCACCTTTCCTCATACTACGGTCATTTCCCTTTTTTTTTTTAAGATTACATTTTTGAGGGGAGGTGGGTGGGGGGAATGGGCTAGCCCAGTGATGGGTATTAAGGAGGGCACTTACTGCATGGAGCACTGGGTGTTACACGAAAACAATGAATCATGGATCATTACATCAAAAAACTAATGATGTATTGTATGGTGACTAACATAATAAAATTAAATTAAATTTTAAAAAATGGGAACTCAATAAAGAAAATAAACCTGAAAAAAAAAGAAAAAGACTGCATTCATACAGGTGACAAACCATTTCTACAGGACCTGGAAAAATAGAGGAGGCAAGAAGTAGGACTTGAAACAGTCAAGATTTTTTTTGATAAGAGATACACAATATTAATAATAAAAGTCTTCCTTTGATCAGCAGCATATTATAATTACAAAGCCACTGAGAAAGCATATGCTTGTAAGGTATGGAGAGTATTTCAATCTACCTCATTTCAGATGAAGAAAAACCAAAAATCTCTAAGGTTCTAACTAGAGATCAGTAAAATATTGGTTCATTACAAGATAGCAGTTATTTCTAAGACTCAGAGTCCAAGCCACAATGGGAAGCAAAGCAGAAGGACTAGAGGCAACAGCAAACATGCACTCGCTTAGATCACAATTTCTTTGTAAATACATGGAAACACATACCCATTTTTCCACATCAACTTGCTGTGGAAAGAAAAATCCAAAATAAATAACAAGCAAACAAATAAATATGTGGTGATGTTTCAATTAATGTCACTTCGATAAACTGAAATGTGGTCCCTGCACTAAAACCTACTTCAAATTCTAACAGATAATAAAAGTATTCAAAATTTTCATTAATAACATTTAATCTCCTCAAACAACAAGAAAAATCAATTAATTTAGTAATCGGAACTTCTAAAGTTATTAGGCTAGAAAAGCACCAGGTACATGAAATAATAATAATCCAACATATTTAAAAGCAAACATGAACCTTTACCTAATTCTCGAACCTAATAGGCCTCCTGATTTAGGGACAACTATTCTCCTCTAAGTATCTAGTTAATGAAAAAGGTCACTTTAGAAATATAGCATCTAACTATAAAAATATTTAATGTAATACAAGTAAAATTTCTCTTACTCCAATCTTCCTAATATTGTATAAAATGTCACAATATAATAAAAGGCATGCCTTGTCAAATAATTCTGAAATTATATCAGCAAATTACTTTTAAAATTGCATTAATGAATGCCTGTTACCCTCATAATCATTATGTGATTCTTTAAAAAACTAAGTGAATATAATTATACTCCAAAGTGTAAAATAGAATTAAAAAACCATACATCAATAAGGACTGTCTTCTACAATGCTCTAGGACTCCTAGCAAATCAATCAGAACAACAACAAAAAATCAACATTGAGGGGCATACTCTGTCTCAAAGTTAAGTTTCCATGACCCATACCTCCCCCTTCTATAACACATATGATTGGTGTCCTGTGACATTGGAGCTTTGCTTCACATTCTTCATATATTTAATTTTATTTGTAACCATTTTCCCTAGAAAAATCCATGAATCAGGGAAGAATCTAATGCTATTTAGGCAGAAATCTTAGGCCATAGCTAAGAATCTGCTTCCCTTGGTAAGGAAGCTCCTAGGAGGAAATGTGTATAAAATATAACATACAGAGTGGTATTTTTAAGATATTATAAAGTGATATAAAAATATCAACCTAAATATACAGGTGGAATTGTTTTGAAGCCTCAGTGAAATTCAATTCACTTAAATTTCTTGTAATAGAGCACTTTGATTTATTTAACTATTTGGTTAGTCCTCTGAAAAATCTGTTCTAAGCCTCCTCCCAACCTTTTCATTTTAAAAACACACAAATGCTATTTAAGAAAGAAAAATTTACTGAATGGAAAGGCCTAGTTTTCACTATACATTTTTAAGGTATTTGGCTGTGATAGAAAGTTCAAGTCCTCTTTTTAAACATTAACCTATTAGAGTGATGAATTTATTTCTCTGGATTCTGGGGCAAAGGGAAGCAATTTAGTCAGTTATAAAATAGTTACCATTTACTTTTCTACCTCCAAAAGGACAAATTCTTATATTTATTGTCTTTCAAGACCAACAGCTCAAGGAAATGTGAAATGATTTCCTTCAAACATTTGTCAGGAAAACAAAATATGCCACACTTCCAGTGACTTCAATGATTAGCAAAGACATTGTATTAACCCATCACTATTTTCACTTCTAATGTTAAACGTTCTCTCTCACCCACACACACACACGTGCATCAGTGCAAATATAGAGGCTTGTAGGATTTTTCTAGAAGAAAGAGAACTTAAAATCAAGAGTCAAAACTACCATTAGTAACAGAAGTTCTTTAATGATGTATATTTACAAAGAGAAACAGTTTCATAAGTAGCAAGAATTAGTAGCAATATAAAAAGTTAGTATCCCAATACCCAAAGAAAGGCTTAGCAACAGCATGTGCCAGGGATGAATTATCAGATCAACACACAAGACAAGACAAATGGCCCACAAATTTAAAAGACGAAAGTGCAATAAAATTGAAATTATTCATAAGCGATGCAGAAAGATTTCATGACACGTCTCTTATTAATGTTAACAAGAATCATTTCATTAAATGCCTGCAAATGGTGAAGAGGAGAATGATTTCTGTGGAGCTAATTGAGGAAGGGAAATATAAAGTTCACAATAACCTTGATTAATTTTATACTTCAAGTAATTACCAAATCCATAAAGCATATAAAACAAATGAACATTCATTCCAATCATTCATTATCCAAACATTTGGGATTTTTAAAAAATACAGAGATTTCATTAATTTAGAGAAAATAAATATTTTAATATCTCTAGGAAATTACATCAAATATTCTATCATAATAAGACTAAAAAGGGCAACCTCATTTTTCAAATAAAACAAAACTTCCATTAAGAAAAACAAAATTTAACTGAGGGTTGCTGGAGTGGTGGGGGGTGGAAGGGATGGGGTGGCTGGGTGATAGACATTGGGGAGGGTATGTGCTCTGGTAAGCGCTGTGAATTGTGTAAGACTGTTGAATCTCAGATCTGTACCTCTGAAACAAATAATGCAATATATGTTAAGAAAAAAAAAGAAGAAGAAGATAGCAGGAGGGGAAGAACGAAGGGGTGGAAATCGGAGGGGGAGACGAACCATGAGAGACTCTGGACTCTGAGAAACAAACTGAGGGTTCTAGAGGGGAGGGGGGTGGGGGATGGGTTAGCCTGGTGATGGGTATTAAGGAGGGCACATACTGCATGGAGCACTGGGTGTTATACGTAAACAATGAATCATGGAACACTACATCAAAAACTAATGATGCAATGTATGGTGATTAACATAATAAAAAAAATTTAAATACCAACCTGATTTTGCAGAGAGGACAGGAGTTAAAAATATAATACAAGAGTAATTAATCCTAAATTATATCATTATATGAAAGATGGAACATTCATATGACATCTCTATTTCTCTACTCATATTTTAATTAATACATTTAGGACATATAAACATGAACTGCTCCATAACCTTAAAAAATTGATCGCTTCTTCCAAATTGCTTAACTCATTTTACTGTGTAAGGTGAAGAATTTTATTGCTATTAAATCTATAAGCCACCCACTAAGTAGTTACTATGTGCCTCGCTATGAACTAAATGCTTTACATGTAATCTTACCGTCTGCATTTTACAATATGAAGAAACAAAGGACATACAAAGATGTTATGAACACAATGAAAAAAATGTTACTTAGTTACTAAACAATGGAACTTGACCTGAAATTGGGTCTCTGACTTCAAAGCCCCATACTCCCTGCCACTACTAGGTATACCATAGGCAAGTCACATCATTTTTTTTTTCCTCTTTTTTTTTTTTTTAAGATTTTTATTTATTTGAGAGAGAGAGAGAAAGCAAGCGTGCATGAGCAGAGGGGAGGGGCAGAGGGAAAGGGAGAAGCAGACTCCCCACCGAGCAGGGATCCTGATGCCAGGCATGATCCCAGGATCCTGGGATCATGACCTGAGCCAAAGGCAGATACCCAACCGACTGAACCACCCAGGCTCTTTTGTTTCAAAATTTTATTCGCATTTAATTTGAAATTGCTCTACAGTCTATTTCTTCTGGTAAGTGCCACCCAATACAACGTGTTAACATCAAAAAAAGAAAAAGTAAAATGCACCTAGAAATTTTTTCTTAAGTAGGCTCCATGACCAATGTGGCCTTGAACTCACGACCCTGAGATCAAGAGAGATGCTCTATGGACTGAGCCAGCCAGGTGCCCCAAATTCTTGTAACATCATAGATGTTTAGTTCCAGTTGTTCAAGGCATGTTTGGTTTTCTGCATAGATACATTTTCTAAATAATTACAGCACAACAATAAAACATTCATCATGAATATATAGTTTTTAATATCAAGACATTACACAAAAAAGTAATTATAATATTTAATGCAAACCTACAATCGACTACAATGCTGTTAAATTTTTTTAAGTAATAAATTACAGAAAAGTGAAAAGAAAAAAACTGTTCTACCCTATAAATAATTCTCCACCACACAGGCTGTTTATTATTAAGACTGCAAGGGAAGGGGTGGGGACATGAAAATTTGCACACTGTGTTCCAGGATTCAAAATATGATGAAGTCATCTAGATTTTTTAAAGTAAATTATGATTTGGAGAGGCCATGTTTTTAATGAGTATAATGAGTTTGGAAAAATATGTAAGTCATGAGTATACAGTTTGCTGAAATTTTTTTTTTTTTTTTTTTTTTTTTTTTAAATTTTTTTTTTTTTCTTGACAGAGAGATAGACAGAAGAGCACAAGCAGAGGGAGTGGCAGAGGGAGAGGGAGAAGCAGGCTCTGCACTGAGCAGGAAACCCGATGCGGGACTCGATCCCAGGACCCCGAGATCATGACCTGAGCCGAAGGCAGACGCTTAACCATCTGAGCCACCCAGGCGCCCACAGTTTGCTGAAATTTTACTGCATAAACAAACCTATGTAATCAGCACCCCGATCTAAATATAGGATACTACTACAACCTAGAGGCTACCTTCACATCCTCCCTAAAGATAACAATTATTCTATCACTATTAATTAGTTTTGCCTTTTCTTATTTTGAAAATATAGAGTATGTTCTCTTTTTATCTAGCTCCTTTAGCTGACATTAGGTTTATAAAATTCATCACATTGTCGCATGTGGTAGTAATTCATTTTCCCATTTTCCATTGTATGAATATATCATAATTTACTTATCCATTCAACAGCTAGAGTAGTGATCTACTGCAATTTGGAAATGGTACTACTGAAATTCTTTGCCAATTTTTCAAACAAGTCTGACTCAAACAGTAAAAATCCAAAATAACTTAAAACTACTTTGTTCTGCATCACTCGCCATCAGGGAAATACAAATCAAAACCATAATGAGATACCACCTCAAACCAGTCACAATGGCTAAAATTAACAAGTCAGGAAACAACAAATGTTGGCAAGGATTTGGAGAAAGGGGAACCCTCCTACAATGTTGGTAGGATTGAAGCTGGTGCAACCACTCTGGAAAACAGTAGGGAGGTTCCTCAAGACGTTAAAAATAGAGCTACCCTACAACCCAGCAATTGCACTACTAGGTATTTACCCCAAAGATACAAATGTAGTGATCCGAAGGGGCACCTGCACCCCAATGTTTATAGCAGCAATGTCCACAATAGCCAAACTATGGAAAGAACCCAGATGTCCATTGACAGATGAATGGATAAAGAAGATGTGTTGTGTATATACATATATATATATACATATATATATATATATGTATATACACGCACATACACACACAATGGAATACTACTCAGCCATCAAAAAAATTAAATCTTGCCATTAGCAACAACATGGATGGAACTAGAGGGTATTATGCTAAGTGAAATAAGTCCATCAAAAAAAGACAATTGTCATGCAGTTTCACTCATATGTGGAATATAAGAAATAGCGCAGAGGACCATAGGGTAAAAGAGGGAAAACTGAATGGGAAGAAATCAGAGAGGGAGACAAACCATGAGAGAATCTTCACTCTAGGAAACAAACAGGGTTGCTGGACGGGAGGTGGGAGGGAGGATGGGGTAACTGGGTGATGGGCATTAAGGAGGGCACGTGATGTAATGAGCGCTGGGTGTTATACGCAACTCATGAATTACTGAACTCTACATCTGAAACTAATGATGTACTGTATGTTGGCTAATTGGATTTAAATTAAAAAAAAAAAAAAAACCACTACTTTGTTTTGGTTTACATGTTCCCTTTCTCCCACCTCCCCAAAACAAAACAGATTTCTTGGTGCCTAGTTATTTGTTGAATAAGTTACCCAACTGCCATTTAATAAGGAATTAAAAGAAATCCACATTATACAGTTTTATTAAAATATTGTCACATAGATAGGTCAAATTACATTTCAACAAACAGTGAGTTTATCCTTTGGCAGCAGGAAGGGAAAAGAAACTAATACTTACTAAGAACCTACTACCACAGATACTGTGCTGGGTATTTTTTTTTTTTAAAGATTTTATTTATTTATTTGAGACAGAGAGAATGAGAGACAGAGAGCACGAGAGGGAGGAGGGTCAGAGGGAGAAGCAGACTCCCCGCCGAGCAGGGAGCCCGATGCGGGACTCGATCCCGGGACTCCAGGATCATGACCTGAGCCGAAGGCAGTCGCTTAACTGACTGAGCCACCCAGGCGCCCTGTGCTGGGTATTTTTATACTCACTTTCTCCCCGTAACTATTAGTTTTAACAGTTAGCAAGGATGTATTTTTTATTTCTGTTTTCTTTTTAATTTTCGTATATATTTACAAATACCAGAATTGAAGATTCACTGGATTGCAAACTGAGGTATTTACCTAAATGCTCTCAGGCATAAGCCACGTAATATTAAAATGGAAAATACAAAGTATTAAATTAGAATGAACAGATGTGGTGCTAATGCTGAGGAAATTATAATTTAAAAAAAAAACATGTCCCCATACTTCAATATTGAACGTGCTTTGTATTTTATTTTTTTTAAGATTTTATTTATTTATTTGAAAGAGAGAGACACAGCGAGAGAGGGAACACAAGCAGGGGGAGTGAGAGAGGGAGAAGCAGGCTCCCCGCAGAGCAGGGAGCCCAATGCGGGACTCGATCCCAGGACCCTGGGATCATGACCTGAGCCGAAGGCAGTCACTTAACCGACTGAGCCACCCAGGCACCCGAACGTGGTTTGTATTTTAAACCACATGAGACCCCAAAGTCTTTTCTGCTATCAGTTGAAGAAAAAAAAAAAAAGTTCATCATAAACTTAATTAAGCAAATGAAGTCACAAAAATGAAGTCCAGTAAAATTCACTGAGTTAGTCCAATTTCTTGGCTTTATTCTGATTTTTTTTTTTAATCAGACAGAACCTTCATATTTTTGGAAGTTTGTGAAACAATGAAACAGCTTTAATACAGTCAACTTGGCAATCTCTCACACTAACACATTTAACTTAATTGCAGGAAAGAGTTTAGAAAATCCACTCGAAAGCAATTTTTTTCCTTCTAAAAGTTAAGCTAAGTAATAGAGGACTAAGATCTACCGCTTCCTAAATTATTCCCATTTTAGAAAAGGAACAGTTCCTGTAATACTGCCTTAAATTGCTTTCTGAATTTGTCCAAATCCTCAGGAACACCTACTTACTCTTTAAGCACAGAATATGTCAAAATGGCTCTTGCATAAACTTTAATGTTGTTTTTTTCTTTTAAAGATTTTATTTTATTTATTTGACAGAGAGAGAGATAGCGAGAGAAGGAACACAAGCAGGGGGAATGGGAGAGGGAGAAGCAGGCTTCTTGCCGAGCAGGGAGCCCGATGTGGGACTCGATCCCAGGACCCTGGGATCATGACCTGAGCCAAAGGCAGACGCTTAACGACTGAGCCACCCAGGCGCCCGCATAAACTTTAATGTTAACAAATTCAAATGGATAGGTGCTAACCAATACTATAGTGGCTCTCTTTCAGGTAGGTTCTCATGAGAATTAACTAAGTTCAATTAAATACCACAAGTAAATTCATTGGGAAAATAAATCATCAAGAAAAGTGTGAACAGGGCGCCTGGGTGGCTCAGATGGTTAGGCGTCTGCCTTCGTCTCAGGTCATGATCCCAGGGTCCTGGGATCGAGTCCCGCATCGGGCTCTCTGCTCCTTGGGAGCCTGCTTCTCCCTCTGCCTCTCTCTCTCTGTCTCTTATGAATAAATAAATAAAATCTTTAAAAAAAAAAAAAAGTGTGAACAATTTGTGAGGGGAAAAAATAACAAGGTGGAACTTTCCCTATTAAATATTAAAATATTTCCAAAATACAGTGATCAAATCAGTGCTGTTTGGGCATAATAATGGACAGACATGCATGACAGAATATTTAATTTAGAGAAACATATTTGGAAATGTATGAATTTAATGTATGACTAAAAAAGCATCACAATCAATAAGAAAGGGAATCATCAGTCATGAACAATGATGAAACTTTTGCTTAGCTATTGGGGAAAAAAAATCAACTGAAATACTAACCTTAAATGAACTCTAAATGAATCTACTATGAGTAATAATAAACTCCATATAATAAGCTAATAAATTCCAGATTCATTTACTAGAAAAAAGTGAGGGATGCAGGATGCCTGGGTGGCTCAGTTAGTTAAGCATCTGCCTTAGGGTCAGGTCATGATCCCAGGACTCTGTGATCAAGTCTCACATCGGGTTCAGTGTGGAGCCTGCTTCTCCCCCTGCCTCTCTCCCCACTCCTGCTCTCACTCTCTCTGACAAATAAATAAATAAAATGTTAAAAAAAAAAAGTGAAGGATGCAAAGAAGAAAACACTGATTCTAACAAAACAATTGAATGCATTTCCAAAGAAAACCCCAGCAAGTTATTTTGTGGATACTGACAAACTGATTCTAAAGCTTATATGGGAATGCAAAAAAAACCCAGAATAGCCAACACAACATTGATGGAGAAAAATTAAGAGGATGGACACTATCCAATGAAGACTTACTCTAAAGTTACGGTCATCAAGACAGTGTGAGACTGGCAAAAGAACAGACAAAGAGATCACTAGAACAGAAGAGAAAGCCCAGAAACAGACCCACATAAATACAGTCAACTGATCTTTGGCCAAGGGTCAAAGGTAATTTAATGAAAAAAGGATGGTCTTTTTACCAAATAATGCTGGAAAAACTGGACATCCTCGTGGGAAAAAGAAAAGAATCTAGATACAGACCTTAAACCCTTTGCAAAAATTAATTAAAAATGGATCACATACTTAAATGTACCACATAAAATAATAAAACCCCTAGAAGATAACACAGGTGAAAATCTGCATGACCTTGGGTTTTGCAATGACTTTTTAGATACAACACCAAAGCATGATCCATGAGAAAAAAAATTGACAAGTTGGGCTTCGTTAAAATTAAATCTTCTGCTCTGTTACAGATACTGTTAGCCAAATGGAAAGACAAGCCATAAATGGGGGAACATTTCTCTTAAAACACAACAATAGAAACATAAACAGCCCAATTAAAAATTTGACAAAAGATCTCATAGGCACCTCACCAAAGACGACATCAGATGGCAAATAAGCATACGAAAAGATGCTCAACAGAGTATGCCATCAGATGGCAAATAAGCATATGAAAAGATGCTCAACATAGTATGCCATCAGGGAATTGCAAATTAAAGTCACAATGAGATACCACTACACATCTGTAAGAATGGCTAAAATCCAAAAATTGACAACAGCAATGTGGAGCAACAGGAATTCTAATTCATTGTTAGTAGGAATGCAACATGGGGTAGCCGCTTTGGAAGAAAGTCTCTTACAAAAACAAACACACAACTGTTAACATTGTGATCCAGCAGCAATCACATTCCTTAGTATTCACCCAAAGGAATTTAAAGCTTATGTCTGCATGAAAACCTGCACATGAGTTTACAGCAATTTTATTCGTAATTGCCAAAACTTGGAAGGAACCAGATGTTCTTCAATAGGTGAATGGATAAACTGTTGGGCCTCCATACAATGGAATACTATTCAGCAATAAAAAGAAATGAGCTATCAAGCTAGGAAAAGACATGGAGGAATATCAAATACACATTGCTATGTGAAAGAAACTAGTATGAAAAGACTATGTACTGTATGATTCCAACTACATGAAATTATGGAAAAGGCAAAACTATGGAAATAGTAACAGATCAATGGTTTCCAGTGGTTGGGGGAGGGAAAACAGGAGAAACACAGGGGATTTCTAGGGCAGTGAAACCATTCTGTATGACACAATCACGGTGGATACATGACATCAAATCTTTGTCAAAACTCATAGAATTTACAGCATGAAGAGTGAACCCCAATGTAAACTGTGGGCCTTTATGTGATCAGGATGCATCAACAGTGGCTCACCAATTGTAACAAATGTACCCCACGAGCGCAAGACGATAATTACAGAGGAATTGAGTGCACGGAGTACGGAAATGTTCTCAACAATGTTCTGTAAACCTAAAACTACTCTATAAAAAATAAGTGAAAGACATTTTAATATAAAAAAGTGGATATAATATATACCAAATAATTGTTACATAATATAAAATGAGAGAAGGGTAAGCAAATGTAAAAACCCAATGATGGGGGTTGCTCTGTGAGTGTAAATATTACTGCTGGCCTGGAGCTTTACGAAAGGGTTCAAGAAGAGGACACTTGGAACATGTGCATAGAACTGGGCCGGGGAGGGGGGGTGAACTTCTGAAAGACCCAGGATTCTAAATTGAGGCATGAGTGTGGTAAGCATACAAGAAGTGGCATCTGCAGAAAATAGAGCATATTCAGGGAATGAGTCCAGTTTGGATAGTGAATGGACAGGAGAAGGTACTAACGAAAGGGAGACAAAGAAAAACTAGAGCCTACATTCCTTCACAAACACTGAGGTCACCCAGTAACAATTAAATTAGAGTCTGCACAGGACACAGCTGTACAACAGTCATACACAAGTCAAAGGCCTAGAAAGAGGACATCATCAAAGCAACCCCAATCTAATGATTGGCTTGATCTATCGAAGTGCACAGGTTCCTTCCTAATCCACATTCGAATCGTTCTCAGAGGAACCAACAACTCCTTATGGGGAAACTGCAAACAAATCAACCAACTTTACATATCTTAGCGGCATCCTCCTCAAATCCACCCTGGAGGTTTAGCAACTAGAGCTCATGAATAAGTAAATGATAGAATTCATTTCCCTACTCATATAATTGTTATACACACTAACACTTGAATTCTGTAAACTGTTAGAAACAAACCAAAATTTCCAGGCCATGGACGTGTACAGATAATCCCATTTTTATCTTTGACTCCGAAACCTTGTTTTTATTCCTTAACTCCGCAAAAAAGCATTTACCTCGTGTTTGCAATGCACACATTCCACTTACATCCTGTCCTCCTGTCTTGGAAGAAACAACCCTGGCTTCCAGACTCTCTCACCATTTACTCTGCAGAGAACCCAGACTATGGTTACTCATCTGTAGGGTGAACAAATTCAACTAACTCCAGCCTACAAAGTGCTAGATTTTCCTGGCTCACTGTGGCTTCTTCTGTTACTGAGCTATCATTTTTCTTTCTCTTTGCACTGTCTAATCTCATCAGGACATTTTTCTCTCATGTCAGATAATGCAATGCTTTCAATATGTTCCTCCCGTCTTGCGTCAGGCTCACTTTCTCCAGAACTATGGGAATCGGTACGCTATGATACGGAGCCCTTTCTGTGCACCCCTGGGGTGCTGCTTTCTGCACTCCAGTCCTGAGGTTTTCTGGTCCAGTAGAGAATGGGCCCACAGCTCCATGAAGTCTTAGAGCTGCTCGCCTCACCATGACCTCAGAAGCCACATGAACATCATCTGGTTGTACCACCAGTCCTGGCTTCAGTGTTCCATCTGGTCTCTCGAATCCTCAGGTTATGCAGATCCCACTGGTCTTCGTCTTTCCCTTACAGCTCTGAGATTCACTGTAAAACAGAACAGCTTCTGAGAGCGTGTCTGTAGCTGTGTAGCTTCCTTTTAAATTGTCACATCTGAAATTACATGAGAGATTTTGTACGTGTGCGTGTTATCTGTGTTTTCTTCTGGGGAAAGGTACTAGAACTTTTATCTGGTTCACAAAGGCACCGTGCCCGGGGATGGCCACATAAATTCTCAACCAGACTGAGACACTTTGGACATTACAAAGGAAAACCGGCAGGAATTAAGCAGGAATTAAGCGTGTTAGTGGTAGAGCGAGTGATCACAACAGACTGAAAGCCCGGTCCTCATGGGGTTTACGCTCTAATGGGGAGAGGTGGTCTTGAAAAACAAGAGAAACCGGGTCCTGGGTGGCTCAGTTGGTTGAGCGACTGCCTTCGGCTCAGGTCATGATCCTGGAGTCCCGAGATCAAGTCCCACATTGGGCTCCCTGCTCGGCAGGGAGTCTGCTTCTCCCTCTGACCCTCCCCCCTCTCATGTGCTTGCTCTCTCTCATTCTCTCTCTCTCAAATAAATAAAATCTTAAAAAAGAAAAAAAAAAAAGACGCAAGCATAGGGGGCGCCTGGGTGGCTCAGTCGGTTGGGTGACTGCCTTCGGCTCAGGTCATGATCCTGGAGTCCCGGGATCGAGTCCCGCATCGGGCTCCCTGCTCGGCAGGGAGTCTGCTTCTCCCTCTGACCTCCCCCCTCTCATGTGCTTGCTCTCTCTCATTCTCTCTCTCTCAAATAAATAAATAAAATCTTAAAAAAGACGCAAGCATAGGGGGCGCCTGGGTGGCTCAGTCGGTTGG